>NC_088413.1:71591257-71748757 GCF_034236695.1 Oncorhynchus nerka
TCTGGAAGAAATGTTTGGGGTGTGGTCATTTTGTTCTGAATGCTACATGTTGAGTTTGACCCATCCAATGAGTTTATTCATTTGACAATATTCAAGATGTTCATTATGTAAAATCACTGCAATGATGTCCTTTTTGTTTTCAGTTGGTTTGTTTCAATAAGCTTTGCTGGTTTGAGATCCAATATAGGTGTCTTCAAATAGTAATTTGTGTTTCTAAAAATCTATTGCTTATGTAAATGCAGTGGTTAACTGTTATTTATTTTCTACCATCAGAAATACAGTATTGTTAGTCATTATTTTTGGTCCTCTTGTGATCTTGGTCATCTGAATCTCTGTGAAAGCACTGTTTTATTTTTAAAAACTATCTCGAGGAAGTAACAGATTGAAGTAATTTTGGTGTACTCTTGTTAATGTGTGTTATTTATCTTTCAAACAAGCTAACCTACTGTAATCCTCTAAACTTTAATAAACTTTGATTGTTTTTTTATCTGCCTCTTTATTGTTTCCCTTTAATGGGCCTAGAATCAGTTTTGATGTTACAATTGTAATTTTCATGACACAAGGCAAGACCCAGATGCAGACACAGGAGGCAGATGATTGGAGTCTACAATGTTTATTCATCCAAAAGGAGTAGGCAAGAGAATGGTCGTGGACAGGCAAATGGTCAAAACCAGATCAGAGTCCAGGAGGTACAGAGTGGCAGACAGGCTCGTGGTCAAGGCAGGCAGAATGGTCAGGCAGGCGGGTACAGAGTCCAGAACAGGCAAGGGTCAAAACCGGGAGGACTAGATAAAAGAGAATAGCAAAGGCGGGAAAAAACACTGGTTGACTTGGAACATACAAGACGAAATGGCACAGAGAGACAGAAAACACAGGGATAAATACACTGGGGAAAACAAGCAACACTTGAAGGGGGTGGAGACAATAACAAGGACAGGTGAAACTGATCAGGGTTTGACAGTAATATATATTTTTATTTTGCTAAGGTGTTGTCTGCGCCGTTGCATTACTCAGAAGTGATGCTTTTCTGTGGAAAGTACGGTAGTATTCTATAGTAAGCTGTAGTCTTTTTTACGTGGGTTGTTTGGCTATCAGTTTCTAGGTAGATACTTAGTAGAGGAAATGTGTCCAGGAAGGTATACAAGACTGCAATTATAATAAGTATATCTGTAAATTAAAATACATTTTTATGACGGCAGTGAATGCCTTGGAAGGGCATCCTCAACTTTCTTTCCCGGTAATTTATTATAGGTCATTTTATTTACTTAGATTAACTTTATACAATGTGATTTTTCATTTTTAAAACAACTGGTTCTGTTTCTGGTGATGACTCTGGCTTCTCTGTAAAGTCATTGTGATCTGTGGTTTGCTAACCAGTAAACCTAAACCACGGGTCTGAGGCAGGTGCCTTGGAAGCTGTGAAAACAATTCACAGGTTGAAAGGAAAGTACGGTATGTCATCCACTTATCTGCTGCACTACTTTGCCTTTGGTATTCAAGCGAAGAAGCATGTGCTGATATCCTGCTAGTATTTCATTTTTGTCCTCTCTAAAAGACATCAGTTCTTGGTCCATATCTCTGAGGCCATACAAGCCACTGTACCTTTGAGAGGACATTCTGGGATTTTCAATGCTATGACGTGTGGGGGTGTGACCTTGCCATTTTATATTCCTGCCGCGACTATGTTTTTCACCTACTGTACCAATTGACTGTAATGTAAAATAAAACCTACAATAAAAGATAAATAACAATATTTTTGAAACCCCAAACACTTATGTCTCAGGAGCAGTGGTGACCCGTCATTCAGGGCAGGTGGGGCAGAGCATTAATACGTGTCACATATCAGTTTGCATACAATGTACAATGTATCATTGAGTTAATAAAAAGCTGGTTCTCCAGGAGATGCTGAAGGACATGTTGGACGTGAAGGACATGTTCTTAAGCTGACCGGGAAAAAACGAGGATGTCGTAAAGGTAGACAAACACAAACCAGTTCAACATGTCATGAAGCACATTGTTGACCAGGGCCTGGAGCACTGCGGGAGCATTGGTCAGTCCAAATGACATAACAAGGTACACATAGTGCCCGCTAGCCGTGTTAAAAGCTGTCTTCCATTCATCTCCTTCCCGTATCCGAACCAGATGGTAGGCGTTCCGAAGGTCCAACATTGAGAAGATTGTCGCCCCCTGGAGAGGCTCGAAAACTGAGGAGATGAGTGGTAGAGGGTAATGTTTTGTAACTGTTATGTCATTAAGGCCCCAGTAGTCAATACACGGCCGCAGAGTTTTGTCCTTCTTCAACACAAAGAAGAACCCTGCGCCGGCGGGGGAGGCAGAAGGATGAATATGCCCGGCAGCAAGAGATTCCTCAATGTACTTTCCATGGTCTTGGTCTCCGGACCCGAAGGGAAAAAAGAAGCCCCCGTGGCAATGTAGTTCCTGGTAGAAGGTCAAAAGTGCAGTCAAAAGGTAGATGCAGATGGAGAGATGTAGCGCGGGCCTCTTTGAAATCCTCCCAGAGTTCCTAGTACTCCGCGAAAATGGCCAAGAGATCCGAGGCCTCTCCCAAGCCCGCAGGAAGACATCCCGGGGCAGGCTGTGCCGACTTCAGACAATGGCGTGGCAGAACGGGCCCATGATAGAACCAGTAGCCCATGATAAAACCAGTAGCCCAGTTGATTAGAGGATTGTGCCTCTGGAGCCATAAAACCCACAAAACTACGGGTGCATGAGGGGATTCAATGAGCAGTTCTAAAACCAAGAAAACAATTTATAATCTACCACTTCCGTCTCCTGTAATTTGAAGAAACTAATTTGAATGGAATAATATCCTAAAAATGCTCAACAAACACTTTTCACTCTTAATTTATATCCAATATCTACCCCCCCCCCATAATACTCTACGGCACAACCCCAATACAACACACTAGGTTAATTATCTGATCCTAATCCTATGATTGGATGGACAACATGTCAGTTCATACTGCAAAAGCTTTGATTGGTTGGAGGACGTCCTCCGGAAGTGGTCATAATTACCATGTAGGTCTATGGAAGTGGGTGAGGCCTAAGAACCTCCTAGGTTTTGTATTGAAGGCAGTGTAGCCAGAGGAAAATGGAAGCTAGCTGTCCTCCGGCTACACCATGGTGCTACACCAGAGAGTGCTGTTGAAGTTACCATAAAACTTAATTGCAAAACAGTGTGTTTTAATTAATTATTTAGTGACATAAGAATATATTTAGTATAGTTTTGTACTGTTTTTAGAGTTTTTATCTTACACTATTGTTATTATGACATTTCAATGAAGAGGATGGTCCTCCCCTTCCTCCTCTGAGGAGCCTCCACTGGTGTACACCGCCATCTTGTCTTTTTCAAAACTTCTCTCATTGATTGAGACAAATTATATGGTGTTACAATCTGTAGCTAGCGAAAATAGTGTGGTGATTGGTCAAATTACATAATTGCATAATATGTGGAATCGCGGAATCCTGGCGGGACTGATCTTTACATTCAATCTTACTTTCAATTAGAATACACGCTACTTTTTAATCCATATAGGGACATTTAATTATCCAAGATATAAAACAAACATACAATAACCATATTGCCAAATTCAATAATGATCTTCATTGGCTACATAAAGGATACACATGATTTACTGTTTATTTGAGGAATATACAGCCATATCTTCTTTACATTACATTCCTATCCAACTGGTTTAGGAATAGGAGGAATCAAATTCTTAAATGTAATTGAAATATTACTGAAAGGATTATTTAAACTATTCTGGTCTTGTTCATTTCTCAATAATAACCCTTGTGTTAATTAAAACAATCATCATCAGTGTTGCTTGACTTATTTACAGTGTCACTGTAACGGCTTGCAACAAGAGGATGGAATGTGGTGTGTTTTCTTAATTAAGCCCCCTAGAGTCAATGTCCGAAAAAGAGCATTTTGAAATGGTTTTTCTTGGCCAGCAGCCACACACAAGCATAAAATCCAAATGCACTATGCCAAGCGTCGGCTGGAGTGGTGTAAAGCTCGCCGCCATTGGACTCTGAAGCAGAGTTAAGCACAAACACTAACATAACATTTGTTTTCATATATCATTTGATTTACCTTGAGCTTTCCTGTAACTCTCAGATGCATTTAAGATACTTCAAAACATACCTCATGTTGATTTATTTTGATATGAATTTTCTGTTATACAATGGGTTTCTATAGCAGTAAGGTCAAATGTAATGCTTAATCAAGTAATTTGTAAACAAACAAAAAAATCATATACCTGCAGGTTTCCTAAAATACAAATTAAAATAGCTAAATGGTCAATTGTATTACTATCTTAACTCCATATCTTAGCTTAGTAGCCCTAAATGTATCACTTCTAAGCTAGCTGAACACATTTTAATCAATATGTCAGTGTTTTGTATTCTGCTGGAAACATACACTGAGTGTACAAAACATTAAGAATACCTGCTCTTTCCATGACATACAGTACATGGCTTAATCTGTAATTGATTAATTAAAATGAAGATCAGAGAGTGGAGAGATGGAAAAAGGTGATTATGAAAATTGCTCCGCATCAATATGTACTGTAGGTCTAAACAGTAACATCCTGTTGACTTGTAAGGTTTGTGTCTTGTGGTTAATGTGAGATGTACTATCAATAGATTGAACGTAGGTGGGGTTTGTACAGGGGGCTGTGGATAGAGGGGCCTCTATATATAAAGGGGCTTGTCTGATTCCTAAGTCACTTTACCAAACCCCAACACGACTTCACTCTTCACATCTCCACCACCACAAATCATGAAGACATCTCTGGTCCTCCTTGCCCTCAGTCTGCTGGCTTGTTCAGGTGAGATTTTATTTAACTCAAATAGTAACTACTGTATATGCAGCACATACATTGGGTCAGGGTGCAGGGGGAACTGTGGGCAGGGGGCCTAAATCAACTCCAAGTTCACCTTTGGTTTCAGTACAATACAAGTGAAATACCCATCACTTGAGTGACTGTTGTGTCATTTTGTCTTTGCAGTTTGGGAAATCCATGGGCAATGCCAAGAGGTTGGACCTTGATGACCAGGAAGTACTGGAAACAAAGCCGGAAAAGTGCATGGTAATCTCACTCTCACATTACATATTCAAATGTACTTAAACCATAACACTAAATACATCACACCATAATTTAATTCATAATAATAATTTGGGGGGTGGTTATATTTTTTAAAAGTGTGTTTCGTCCTCCTTGTCTGTTTGTGGTTTCTAAAGGAGCAACAGCTAAAGGGGACCTGCTGGGTGTGTAAGTGGGCACTGAACAAAGTGAAGAAATCCATCTCCACTTCCTCTAGCCCGGTAGCTACCATAGCATTACAATTGATAAGAGTGTGCTTTCATGAAATTGCACTACTAACTATTTACTGTGATATTTCTCTGAAAATGTCAACTGTTGTTGATGATGATTTCTTGTCAACAGGAGGAGCTAAAGCAGACGCTATTGTCCGTTTGCGATAATATTGGCTTCCTAAAATCTGGGTGTAAAGGCCTGGTGAAAAAACACTTGTGGGTGCTGATTGAGGAGCTTAGCACAAGCGATGATGTGAGGACCATCTGTGTTAACATTAAGGCCTGCAAGTGAGTACAAGAAACCATTCGACATACTCTTTAGTCACTGTTCAGACAACTAACGAGTATTGCGATGATCACCCGTGCTTGTTAATTGAAACAGTATAGAGTCAAATCTATTAATTCATATGAAAATGTTATGTCTTCCAATCTTCGGTTATGTCTTCCAATCTTCCACTCATTTAGTATTTCTGTTTATCTTTAGACCAAAGGAAGTTTTGGACCTGAGCTACTGACCAAGCAGCCAGTATCCAGATTCCACAGTGAGAAGATGGATGTTCAGGTGTCAAGACAATGCTATGCTGCCAGCATCTTGCTCTTTCTTTTTCACAACACAAACATATAAATGGATGATGAAGTTATTTAAATGATTATGTTCTGAAATAATGTTTTGGGAACATGTCTTATAATTAAGCAATAAGGCCAGAGTGCCTGCAGAGTGCCTGGATACAGCCCTTAGCTGTGGTGTAACGGCCCTATTACACAAACCCCCAAGTTGCCTTGTTGATATTATAAACAGGTTACCATTGTAATTAGAAAAGTAAGTAAGTTGTTTTGCGTCATACCCGTGGTATACTGTCTCTTATGAACTGGGTGGTTCGAGCCATGAATGCTGATTGGCTGACAGCCGTGGAATATCAGACCGTATACCACGCGTATGACAAAAAAATACTTTACTGCTCTAATTACGTTGGTAACCAGTTTATAATAGCAATAAGGCACCTCTGAGGTTTGTGATATATAGACAATATACCATGGCTAGGGCTGTATCCAGGCACTCTGTGTTGCGTCGTGCTTAAGAACAGCCCTTAGCCGTGGTATATTTGCCATATGCCACACCCCCTCAAGCCTTATTGCTTAAATATATCACAGCTTTCTGGATCAAATGATTATAATAATGTATGTGTCAATTTTAAATTGCACTCTTTTTTTGTATCACGTACAAATGTAAAATATTTGCCATTTTAGTCCAAAAGGTTGAAAATGTTTGTGTGATCTTTTTTGTTTGGGCAAAAAATAAACCTCAATTGACAGAGAATACAACTCCAACTCTTCTTTGACACGTCTAACATAACTCTATAAATGTATCTATGTAACGGCGTTCGTCTGTTGAAAGAAGAGTCGGACCGAAATGCAGCGTGTAGGTTACTCATGTGCTTTAATAAAGGAAATAGCGATACATGAAATAACTGTGAGATACAAAACAACAGACGGAACGTGAAACTATACAGCCTATCTGGTGAATACACAAAGACAGGTACAATCACCCACGAAATACAACGTGAACACAGGCTACCTAAATACGGTTCCCAATCCGAGACAACGAGAAGCACCTGACTCTAATTGAGAACCGCCTCAGGCAGCCAAGCCTAACTAGACACACCCCTAATCAACACAATCCCAATTACTACAAACCCCAATACGAAACACAACATATAAACCCATGTCACACCCTGGCTTACCCAAACATATAACAAAAACACAAAATACAATGACCAAGGCGTGACAATCTAATTAGAATTTTTACGTATGAACATATCGTAATATTCTTTTATGATAAAGCATTTAATTACATTGTCTAGGAACTCATTTTGGCTAACTTTTTTTATTTAGAATCTTAGTTTTCTGAAGAAAAAGTATTGATTGTTTGGTAGGTGGCTTAAAGTAACTATTCAAAAACGTATCTGTCCAGTGTTTCCAGATTTCTATGAAATATGACTTATAATGATGAACAATATGAATGAAATAGTTTTCCTTCCTAAATGTTTTAATTAAGTATGTTAAAAAGCAACTTTTCTGTGAGTGGTGTGGGCGTACCCAACAACAGAATGGTGTGGGCGTCAGAGTCATGCTGTTTGTCACCTTATTTGTCCTCTGTGTTTAGGCATCATGTTCTTCACCTTCCTCAGGACCCACTTACATCTCCAGCAGACTCCAGGAAGCTTTGCTTCAACCTGGCTCTCAACCCGTAGTGTTATAAAACAGCTGATTGCCAGCTGGGTCATTACTATAAATTATGTCCTCATAACTTTTTTGAGGAAAAGTACATCCTTTTTTTTGTATTCTATCAGAAAAAGGACATATTGGTCAAGCTCAGGAACGTACATTAATTTTCAAAGTGGTTGCATATTTGTAAAAGTGTGGACATTTGGAGCCTAATTAGTCATATAGTAGCTTGGCGAATGAACAAGACTCAGCTAACATAATGGTGAATACTGACATTTAGTTAATCTTCTCTATAATTTAGCCAAACAGGGTGGAAATATATAAGTGGGACATACAGACCAACAACATGAAACATGGAACAATAGTTTATATTTATTTAGCTTTGCAACATTTCTTTCCCCACCAAAGAAATGATGACACTTCCCGAATGTGGTGTCCTTGTAGTAAGAGGTTGTTTTCTGAAATGGAGAATTACAACAAACTAACAGGGCATAATTCATTTTTGTATTTTTTATGAAAGGCTTTTATTAAACAAGGTATGACCCACAACTTCTGGTTAGTTGAAGCGGAAGGGAGCTAGAGCGAGAGAGATGCTTGCTTGGCTGCCTGCTATGAGTTGAATCCAATCTGATGCAAACATCCAAGATGATTTACTCACAAGGCTACACACAAAATACATAGTTAAGGCATAAGATAATTACCATATTTGTGTGGGTGTGGGGGATTGGCTGCTGGGTACATTTTATTATCTGTCTGATAGTGATGAGAACTACACAAACGATTCATTCTCTTTGAACGACTCTTTGTACTTATTCGACTGCCATGATTCGTTTTTCGAAGTGACTCGTTCATTTTAGTCGATCATTTGACCAGCTAGTACTTAATAAACACTCCTCCGGCTCAGAGGCTCCAGAGACGTGCTCTGAACACGAACTGTCTATCATATGCGCACATGAAAACTAGATCATGAGTATAGAGAAGAAAAATTCATGTTAAAAACTGATAATTGATTGCATGTTGCAAGAATTAATGCTATTAATTGATTGCTATGATGCACACAACAGCTTTGTAAACCAAAACAAACACAGCCTCTGCCATAGCAGCGGGAAGTAGGGGTGCTGAGGATGCCGCAGCTACCTGAAAAATCAGAATATGAAAATATATACGGAACAAAAATAAAAGTAATCAAAGTACCATGCAATAATTTAAAAGATTTTACTGAGTTACAGTTCATAGAAGGAAATCAGTCAATTGAAATAAATTCTTCAGGCCCTAACCTGTGTATTTCACATGACTGGGAAGGGGTAGAATGGGTGAGCCTGGGAGCGCATAGGCCCACCCACTGGGGAGCCAGGCCCAGCCAATCAGAATGTGTTTTTCCCCACAAAACAGCTTTATTATAGACTAAGTACTCCTCAGTTTCATCAATTGTCCATGTGCCTGGTCACAGACAATCCCACAGGTAAAGAAGCCAGGTGTGGAGGTCATGGACTGGCGTGATTACACATGCTCTTTGGTTGTGAGGCCGGTTGGACAAAGCCAAATTCTCTAAAAGAATGTTGGAGGTGGCTTATGGTAGAGAAATCAACATACCATTTTCTGGCAACAGCTCTGGTGGACATTCCTGCAGTCAGCATGCCAATTGCTCAAATTCTTTTCCTGAACTTGAGACGTGTGGAATTGTGTTGTGATATAACTGCACATTTTAGATATTTTTTTGGGATAGGGGGCAGCATTTTCACTTTTGGATGAATAGTGTGCCCAAACTGAACTGCCTTATGCAGTTATGTTCCAGATGCTAATATATGCATATTATTATTAGTATTGGATAGAAAACACTCTGAAGTTTCTAAAACTGTTTGAATGATGTCTGTGAGTATGACAGAACTCATCTGGCAGACAAAACCTGAGAAGAAATCCCAACAGGACATGAGAAATCGATATTCAAAACAGTGCCTATTGAAATCCCTGTTAGATATGGATGTGCTTGCACTTCCTAGGACTTCCACTAGATGTCACAGTCTTTAGATACTGTTTTTAGAATTCTACTATAAAGGAGGGGCTCATAAGAACTCTTTTAGTGAGTGGTCTGGCAGAGAGCCTCGGTCTCATGAAGCGCGCTCCCGACAGAGTATGCTCTCGTTCCAATGTTTTTCTTCAGAAAATGAAATTTTGGTTGGAACCTTATTGATGATTAATGTTAAAAACATCCTACATTTTTGATTGATTGCATACATCATTTGACTTGTTTCTATGACCTGTAACGGAACTTTTTGAGTTTTTGTCTGGAGGAAGTTCTCGCGCCTCATGAAGATGGATTACTGGGCTGAACACGCTAACAACAAGTGGCTAAATTATGGGCTTTATGGAACGTTATGGAACAAATCAGTCATTTATTGTTGAACTGGGATTCCTGGGAGTGCCTTCTGCTGAAAATCATCAAAGGTAAGTGAATATTTATAGTGTTTTTTCTAACTAATGTTGACTCCAAAATGGCAGAGTTTTCTTTGGCTGAATTGGGTATGATTTTTCCATATAGTTAAAAAAGAAAATTGACACAGCAGTTGCATAGAGAATAAGTCTATCTTTAATTCTGTGAATAACACTTGCATCTTTTATCAATGTTTATTATGAGTATTTCTGCAAAATCACCGGATGTTTTGGAATCAAAACATTACTGCACGTAACGCGCCAATGTAAACTGTGATTTTTGGATATAAATATGCTCATTATCGAACAAAGCATACATGTATTGTGTAACATGATGTCCTATGAATGTCATCTGATGAAGATCATCAAAGGTTAGTGATTCATTTTATCTATATTTCTGCTTTTTGTGACTCCTATCTTTGGCTGGAAAAATGGCTGTTTTTTTTACTTGGCTATGAGCTAACATAATCTTATGTTGTGCTTCGCTGTAAATCATTTTTGAAATCGGACACCATGGGTAGATTAACAAGAAGTTTATCTTTCATTTGCTGTATTGGACTTGTTAATGTGTGAAAGTAACATATTTCGGAAAAATATTTTTGAATTTCGTGCGCTGCCTTTTCAGCGGAATGTTGTTGGTGTTCCGCTAGCGGAACCCCTGCCCTAGAAAGGTTAACAAGGCTCATCTGAAAACAAGACTCCCTAAATTTTATCAGCATATCGAATGCGCTACCCGGGTGGAAAAAAACCTGGACCATTGTTACTCTAACTTCCACGGTGCGTACAAAGCCATGCCCCGCCCTCCTTTCGGAAAATCTGACCACGACTCCATTTTGTTGTTCCCAGCCTATAGACAGAAACTTAAACAGGAAACGCCAATGCTCAGGTCTGTTCAACGCTGGTCCGACCAATGTGATTCCACGCTTCGATCACATGGACTGGTATATATTCCGCATAGCGTCGGACAACAGCATTGATGAATACGCTGATTCAGTGAGCAAGTTTATTAGCAAGTGCATTGGTGATGTTGTACCCACAGCAACTATTTAAACCTTCCCCAACCAGAAACCGTGGATTGATGGCAGCATTCGTGCAAAACTGAAAGCGCGAACCAGTGCTTTTAATCAGGGCAAGGCGACCGGTAACATGACCGAATACAAACAGTGTAACTATTCCCTCCGCAAGGCAATCAAACAAGTTAATAAGCATCAGTATAGAGACAAAGTAGAGTCGCAATTCAATGGCTCAGACACAAGAGGTGTGTGGCAGGGTCTACAGTCAATCAGGGACTACAAAAAGAAAACCAGACCCGTCGCGGACAACGATGTTTTGCTCCCAGACAAACTAAACAACTTCTTTGTTCACTTTGAGGTCAATACAATGCCAATGACACGGCCCGCTACCAAAACCTGCGGGCTCTCCTTCACCGCAGCCAACACGAGTAAAGCATTTAAACGTGTAAACCCTTGCAAGGCTGCCGGCTCAGACGGCATCCCTATCTGCATCCTCAGAGCATGCGCAGACCTGCTGGCTGGTGTGTTTATGGACATATCAATCTTTCCATATCCCAGTCTGCTGTTCCAACATGCTTCAAGAGGGCCACCACTGTTCCAGTTCTCAAGAAAGCTAAGGTAACTGAGCTAAATGACTATCACGCCGCCCGTAGCACTCACCTCCGTCATCATGAAGTACTTTGAGAGACTAGTCAAGGATCATATCACCTCCACCCTACCTGACACCCTAGACCCACTCCAATTTGCTTACCGCCCCAGTAGGTCCCCAGACGACACAATCACAATCACACTGCACACTGCCCTAATCCACCTGGACAAGAAGAATACCTATGTGAGAATGCTGTTCATTGACTACAGCTCAGCATTTAACACCTTAGTACCCTCCAAACTCACCTTAGTACTCATCCAAATCCCGCCCTGTGCAACTGGGTCCTGGACTTCCTGACGGGCCGCCCCCAGGTGGTGAGGGTAGGAAACAACATCTCCACCCCGCTGATCCTCAACACTGGGGCCCCACAAGGGTGCGTTCTCAGCCCTCTCCTGTACTCCCTGTTCACCCATGACTGCGTGGCCATGTACGCCTCCAACTCAATCATCAAGTTTACAGACGACACTACAGTGGTAGGCTTGATTACCAACAACGACAAGACGGCCTACAGGGAGGAGGTGAGGGCCCTCGGAGTGTGGTGTCAGGAAAATAACCTCATACTCAACATCAACAAAGCAAAGGAGATGATCGTGGACTTCAGGAAACAGCAGAGGGGGCTACCTCCTATCCACATCGACGGGACAGTAGTGGAGAAGTTGGAAAGTTTTAAGTTCCTCGGTGTACACATCACGGACAATCTGAAATGGTCCACCCACACAGACAGCGTGGTGAAGAAGGCGCAACAGCGCCTCTTCAACCTCAGGAGGCTGAAGAAATTCGGCTTGTCACCAAAAACACTCACAAACTTTTACAGATGCACAATCGAGAGCATCCTGTTGGGCTGTATCACCATCTTGTACGGCAACTGCTCCGCCCACAACCGTAAGGCTCTCCAGAGGGTAGTGAGGTCTGCACAACGCATCACCGGGGTAAACTACCTGCTCTCCAGGACACCTACACCACCCGATGTCACAGGAAGGCCAAAAAGATCATCAAGGACAACAACCACCCGAGCCACTGCCTGTTCACCCCGCTATCATCCAGAAGGCGAGGTCAGTACAGGTGCATCAAAGCTGGGACCGAGAGACTGAGAAACAGCTTTTATCTCAAGGCCATTAGACTGTTAAACATCCATCACTAACATTGAGTGGCTGCTGCCAACATACTGACTCATCTCTAGCCACTTTAATAATCAAAAATTGGATGTAATAAATGCATCACTAGTCACTTTAAACTATGTCACTTTATATAATGTTTACATACCCTACATTACTCATCTCAAATGTATATACTGTACTCTAAACCATCTACTGCATCTTGCCTATGCCGTTCGGCCATCACTCATCCATATATTTTACGTACATAGTCTTATTCATTCCTTTACACTTGTGTGTATAAGGTAGTTGTTGTGAAATTGTTAGATTACTTGTTAGATATTACTGCATGGTCGGAACTAGAAGCACAAGCATTTCGCTACACTCGCATTAACATCTGCTAACCATGTGTATGTGACAAATAAAATGAGATTTGATTTCTGATTCATTTGCTGTTATTTTAATGGACAAACAATTTACTTTTCTTTCAAAAACAAGGACATTTCTAAGTGATCCCAAACCTTTGAATGGTAATGTACGTCTATGGTTAAGTTCTGTTACACAGTAGCAGGTTGAATTTTCTTATAGAAGTTGCAGAAATGTCTACACTTTCTGCTAGTTCATAACATTTTGACCATAGCATACTATTACCAGGCGCTTTTCCGGCTGTAGTTCCACTACTTCCTGGTCATCAAGGTCAACCTCTTGGCATTGCCCATGCATTTCCCAAACTGTGAAGAAAAACTTATACGTCACTCAAGTGATGGGTACTTCACTTGTATGGTTCTGAAACCAAAGGTGAACTTGGAGTTGATTTAGGTCTCCCACCCACAGTTCCCCTTGCACCCTATCCCAATGTATGTGCTGAATATATAGTAGTTACTACTTGAGTTAATAAATAGAATCTCACCTGAACAAGCCAGCAGACTGAGGGCAAGGAGGACCAAAGGTGTCTTCATGATTTGTGGTGGGAGAGATGTGAAGAGTAAAGTCGTGTTTGGTTTTGTGACTGAGGAATCAGACAAGCCCCTTTATATATAGAAGCCCCTCTTTCCACAGCCCCCTGTACAAACCCACCTAACACGGAACCCAAACTGGCTGCGCACGTGCGCCATCGTGCGCCATCGCGCATACATTTATTCTGTCCCCCTACACCAATCACGACACGCAGGTTAAAATATCAAAACAAACTCTGAACCAATTACATTAATTTGGGAACAGGTCGACAAGCATTCAACATTTATGGCAATTTAGCTAATTAGCTTTCACTTACTAGCTAATTTATCCTATTTAGCTAGCTTGCTGTTGCTAGGTAATTTGTCCTGGGATATAAACATTGAGTTGTTATTTTACCTGAAATGCAGAAGGTCCTCTACTCCAACAATTAATCCACACATAAAACGGTCAACCGAATCGTTTCTAGTCATCTCTCCTCCTTCCAGGCTTTTTCATCTTTGAACTTATATGGTGATTGGCATCTAAACTTCCATAGTATTACTACACCGACCGGCAACACAGTTCATCTTTCAATCACCCACGTGGGTATAACCAATGAGGAGATGGCACGTGGGTACCTGCTTCTATAAACCACTGAGGAGATGGGAGAGGCAGGATTTATAGCGCAATCTGCGTCAGAAATAGAAAGGACTTCTATTTTAGCCCATGGCAACGCAGACGCTCGTTGACGCGTGCGAGCAGTGCAGGTGCAATAATTGAATAACATAGATTTCTACATTTATTTTGCAACACTCGCTCACGCAATGCGAGCGGTGTGGTCAGCCTTTAAGACATATTGCTAGTACAACTCACATTAACCACAAGACACAAACCTTACAAGTCAACAGGATGGTACTTGGAAAGACTTCATCTTTTAGGCCTTCAGTATATACTTTTTCCATCTCTCCACTGTCTGATCATTGTAATTCATCAGTTACAGATTAAGCCATGTCCTGTATGTCATGGAAAGAGCAGTACACTCAGCGTATGTTTCCAGCAGAATACACCACATTGACATATTGATCAAAAATAGTTCAGTTGGCTTAGAAGTGATACATTTAGGGCTAGATCTACTAAGCTAACATATGGAGTTGTTTCAAGATAGCTAAATGGTCCATGTTATTACTATTTTAATTTGTATTTTAGGAAACCTGTAGGTATATGAAAAAATAAAAATGAACAAATTATTTGAAGCATTACATTTGCCTTTACTGCCATGATTAACACAAAAATACATAGCAAACTTAATCAAAAGTGTCTGAAATGCATCTGAGATATTGGAAAGCTCAGTGTAAATCAAATCAAACGTTATATCAAAACAAATATTATATTAGTGTTTGTGGTGAACTCCAGTGAACGCATTTACACTGATTCAGAGTCCAATGGCGGTGAGATTCACACCACTCCAGCCGACGCTTGGCATTGTGCATTGTGATCTCAGGCTTGTGTGCGGCTGCTGGCCAAGGAAACCCATTTCAAAATGCTGTTTTCCGGACATTGACTCTATGGGGTTTAATTAAGAAATCACACAACATTCCATCCTCTTGTTACAAGCCATTCCAGTGATACTGACAATAAGTCAAACACCACTGAGGATGATTGTATGAATTAACACAAGGGGTTTTATTGAGAAATGAACAAGACCAGAAAAGTTGAAATAATGTAATGCTTCAATTACATTTAAAAATGTGATTCCTCCTTGTCCAAAACCACTTGGAGAGGAATGTAATGTAAAGCTAAGATATGGCAGTATATTCCTCAAATAAACAGTACATCTGTCACATCCTGATCTGTTTCACCAGTCTTTGTGCTTGTCTCCACACCCTTCCAGGTGCCGCCCATCTTCCACATTATCCCCTGTGTATTTATACCTGTGTTCTCTGTTTGTCTGTTGCCAGGGAACCTGTCGGGCGTTTCTCGCTCAGTGTTCACTCATCATTGAGCTGCAGCCCTCCTCGAACCACTCTAAGATACCATACCTCATCACGCTGATGTCCGGGAAGGCTCTCGCCTGGGCTATGGCAGTATGGGAACAACAGTTGGCTGAATGCTTCAGTCTGGAGGAGTTTGTGGCAGAGGTAAAGAAGGTTTTCGATGCTCCACTCTCTGGGAGAGAGGCTGCCCGTAAGTTACTCCAGCTTCGGCAAGGCTCCCGCAGTGTTACATGTACTGTCAACTGTGGGACCTAATATAGACAGGTATGCCTTTCCAAATCATACCCAGACAATTGAATTTACAACAGGAGGACTCCAATCAAGTTGTAGAAACATCTCAAGGATGATCAATGGACACAGGATGCACCTGAGCTCAATTGAGTCTCATAGCAAAGGGTCTGATTACTATTGTTAATAAGTTCTTTCTGTTTTTTATTGTCAAGACATTTGCAATAATTTCTAAAAACCTGTTGTTGCTTTGTTGTTATGGGGTATTGTCTGTAGATAGAGGGGGGGGACTATTTAATCCATTTTAGAATAAGGTTGTAAAGTAACAAAAGTCCAGGGGTGCTGCCCTTCCAAGACATTCACTGTCGTCTTAAGACCCTCCCACATTATGTGATTGGAGGACACTTTCAGGAGGTGGAGTCCGGGCATTGTAGGGGCGACCAGCTCTGGGAAGAGGTCGTCGTGGAGACGATTGCCAGACAGCTGGGTTAGTCTGGCCTGCAGTTTGAGGGCGCGGAGGAGAAGAGAGACAGAGGGAGACAGGCTGAGGCCACACACTAACACAGAGCGACTGACGTCCTGACCTCACACAGACCAACCACATGCTTGTTCTCCTCTGGACACACATCACATCACACACACACAGACACACTCACAAACTGCATGGATTAACAATACACTTCAGGTGTTCAAATACCAGAAATTGTCACGCCCTGACCTCAGTTATCCTTGTTTTCTTTATTATTTTGGTTAGGTCAGGGTGTGACAAGGGGTGGTTTGTTGTGTTTTTGTCCTGTCTAGGGTTTTTGTATGTTTATAGGGTTGTTTATAGGGTTGTTTACTAGTCTAGGTGTTTTCTATGTCTATGGTTGCCTTGATTGGAGGCAGCTGTTTATCGTTGTCTCTGATTGGGAACCATATTTAGGTAGCCATATTCCTTGGGTAATTCGTGGGTGATTGTCTATGTATTAGTTACCTGTGTCTGCACTTAGTCTATATAGCGTCACGTTGTTTTTGTAAGTTTGTTGAAGTGTTCTTCGTTTCATTAAAATAGAAGATGTATTCACATCACGCTGCGCCCTGGTCTCATCGCTATAACAGAAATAGTTCCTAAATCCCAATTCAAGTTCATGATCTGTGATGGGTAAACCAGTCTAGTCATTAAATTTCTATGTTAGAAACCATTCAATACCCATTCGTTCACATAAACTGCCTATCCTATGATGCAAAATACAAGAGAGCTCTAAATGGACTTTGGTGGAAAATTCCAATTGGGTGTCATCATCCCTCTTGCGCCAGAGTCCAAGACATATCTTTGACTGTTTGTTTACCTCTTTAGGACCTTAATATCTCTTCATCTCCATACCTTCATCCTTAACATTCATCAACGTCTAAGTATGAATTAAGACAGAATCTTGACGACTGATGTTCCGGTATTAGCCTATTCTGTATTTGCTGTACTTGATTGAGGTTGCCTTTTGCAATGGTACCAATAGGTCCACAAGTGCAAACCCTATCTGCCTGGCACTGTAGGCAGGCTGAAGCAAATGCTCAAATAGTATTTGAGTCAGGTCAGCTCTTACTCTGTGTCTCTGATCTGCTGAGTGCTGTGGTGGGTCTGGGGTGACTTGGAAGGTTGGGGGTTGTCGTCAGTCTTCCTCAGAGAGAATCCCCTACTGGAGGACAGCGACACTGCAGAACGAGAGAGAAAAAACATAGGTTGTAGTTCCATTGGCAACGAATGTCCCTTATAGTTCATTAAACATTAGTGACTCATTTTCAAGTGACATTCAAGACTCCCAAGGACACTACAAAGCAAGCAAAACAGAAACTTCACTCAGCATAATGTTATAAAAGAAAGAAAGAAGGAAATGAAAGGGTAGATGTGCTTGGGTTCCTTTTATTGTTAGCTTCCATATGGGTTCTACAGGGAATTACAGGGTAGGACAGGGTGTGTGTGTGTGTGTCATCAGTGCAGCTGCTACACACCTCTATTGTGGGTTTCCTCCACCCAGACCAAGCCTCTCTTCAAGGTTGACATAGAAACAGCTATATTTGTCCATTGGTGCGCAGATAACCTTCTTGTTGAGAAAACAAAAGAGCTGGAAATTGATTTCAGAACAAACAAAACTCCACTACCCCCTACGAAGATAAATGGGGATCTGTTGATAGATTGACCACATATATAAGTACCTGGGGCCTAATTTATAAAATGAATTTACGATCAATTCCTAGCTGCGGTATTCAGGCAACCGGGTCTGCAAATTTATATCACGACTTTTGATGCTCTTTGGTTGGGCTCTGAGCAGATTATTTGTTGAGATTGCAAACGTAATGAAATGGTGGTCCGATAGTCCAGGATTATGAGGAAAAACATTAAGATCCACAACATTTATTCCAAGGGACAAATTTAGGTCCAGAGTATGACTGTGACAGTGAATAGGTCCGGAGACATGTTGGAAACCTCCACCTGCTACCGCAAGAACTGGTCCCAAACCCAACCGCAGTCCCGCAATGTTATTTTCTGCATAAGTGACGCGGCTATATCAAATGTGTAACAATAACTTAACCAATAGGTTAAATTACCAGAGATTCTCACATGGCCCTTATATTATATTACTGGGCTATTGGGGAGTTTGTGAGATGTGCACTTTCTCTTACGCTATTTTTTTGTCTACCTTTTTTAGGAGTGGAAAGATTTTCAGCCTTAGAAATATGGGTGATCAATATTTAGACCTATTTTTAGGCAATGTTGTAAACTATAGCTTAATCATTTTCAATGCCATACAACATTCCTTCCGTGGCCTCCCAACTGCCAAATGCATGCTTTTCAACCGTTCGCTGCCCGCACCTGCCCGCCCGACTAGCATCACCACCCTGGACGGTTCCGACTTAGAATATGAGGACATCTATAAATACCTAGGTGTCTGGCTAGACTGTGAACTCTCCTTCCAGACTCGTATTAAACATCTCCAATGCAATATCAATTCTAGAATCTGCTTTCTATTTCGCCACAAAGCCTCCTTCACTCATGCCGCCAAACTTACCCTAGTAAAACTGACTATCCTACCGATCCTCGACTTCGGCGATGTCATCTACAAAATAGCTTCCAATACTCTACTCAGCAAACTAGATGCCGTTTAGCATAGTGTCATCCGTTTTGTTACTAAAACACCTTATACCACCCACCACTGCGACCTGTATGCTCTAGTCGGCTGGCCCTCGCTGCATATTCGTCGCCAGACCCACTGGCTCCAGGTCATCTATAAGTACATGCTAGGTAAAACTCCGCCTTATCTCAGTTCACTGGTCACGATAACAACACCCACCCGTAGGTGGGTATATCTCACTGATCATCCCCAAAGCCAACACCTCCTTCGGCCGCCTTTCCTTCCAGTTCTCTGCTGCCTATGACTGGAATGAATTGCAAAAATCGCTAAAGTTGGAGACTTTATTTCCCTCACCAACCTTAACCTCTTACGTCGACCCGACACGCATACGTCCCATCTAGCCATCTGGAAATGCAAATGCGCTACGCTAAATGCTAATAGCACTCGTTAAAACTCAAACGTTCATTAAAACACACATGCAGGGTACTGAATTAACCTGTTGCTTCTACTCGGGACGCTTGCGTCCCAACTAGAGCTCTGGAAATGCAAATGCGCTACGCTAAATGCTAATAGTATTAGTTAAAACTCAAAAGTTCATTAAAATACACATGCAGGGTATCGAATTAAAGCTACACTCGTTGTGAATCCAGGCAACAAGTCAGATTTTTAAAATGCTTTTCGGCGAAAGCATGAGAAGCTATTATCTGATAGCATGCAACACCCCAAAAGACCCACAGGGGACGTAAACAAAATAATTAGCATTTTGGCGTTACACAAACCGCACAATAAAATAGAAAACATTCATTACCTTTCACCATCTTCTTTGTTGGCACTCCTAGATGTCCCATAAACACTATTTGGGTCTTTATTTCGATTAAATCGGTCCATATAAAGCCTAGATATCGTTATATGTAGACTGTGTGATAAACGAAAAAAACATTGTTTCAAAACGTAACGTCATTTTTTAAAATTCAAAAAGTCGACGATAAACTTTCACAAAACACTTCGAAATACGTTTGTAATGCAACTTTAGGTATTAGTAAACGTTAATAAGCGATAAAATTCATCAGGAGGCGATGTAAAGATCATTAGCTGTCCGTCTGGAAAAATGTCCGGCTAGAAACTCAACGAAAATATCCGGTCCTAGACCGGAGGAGATACGGTGTCCTGCATGTGTTTGACCAAGAAAAAACTCGAAGGGAAATGACAAGACTCTAGACACCGTGTGGAAGCTGTAGGTACTGCAACCTCAGTCAATTAATTGTGGTTCACCTTTATCAATGGGATCAAGTAGCGCATGGATATATTTTCCCATTTTCAGTGATCAGTTTTTCCTGTGCTTTTCGATGTAAATGCCGTTCTGGTAAAGCCACAGCAGTGATTTAACCAGTTTTTTAAACGTCTGAGTGTTTTCTATCCACACAGACTAAGCAAATGCATATACTATATTCCTGGCATGAGTAGCAGGGCGCTGAAATGTTGCGTGATTTTTAACAGAATGTTCGAAAAAGTAGGGGGTAGGTTTAACAGGTTTTAAACATCTATCTGAGCAGCTAACCGATCGCTGCAGCTGTACATAGTCCATCTGTAAATAGCCCACCCAATTGACCTACCTCATCCCCATACTGTTTTTATTTATTTACTTTTCTGCTCTTTTGCACACCAATATCTCTACCTGTACATGACCATCTGATCATTTATCACCCCAGTGTTAATCTGCAAAATTGTATTATTCGCCTACCTCCTCATGCCTTTTGCACACATTGTATATAGACTGCCCATTTTTTTTTTTTTTCTACTGTGTTATTGACTTGTTAATTGTTTACTCCATGTGTAACTCTGTGTTCTCTGTTCACACTGCTATGCTTTATCTTGGCCAGGTCGCAGTTGCAAATGAGAACTTGTTCTCAACTAGCCTACCTGGTTAAATAAAGGTGAAATAAAAAAAAAAAAAAAAATCACTGTTGATATTTATTGCTTGGAACTGAACAAACTGGAAGGACACGTTTTACATACAGTATTTTATGTAAATTATAAATGAGCCCCATTGAAAACAAATTAAGGCTGGTCTACACACCATGAGGGACAGAGTTTTACTGTGTGCATGTTGCAAATGTATTTATTGCACTTGATGCATGTGTATTGTGTCTTCCTGTCCTACTTGGGTCCACACACATCGCAGCCCTTGTTGCTACCGGCTGAAATCTAGAATGATGAAAAACTTAGTTCCTGAATTTTACTCACTCGCAAATATAGTTACAGCAGGTCAAGGTAGGAGAGTCAGACACACACACACACATGGAACAACATCACACTTACTTCCAGAAGTTGTTGGTTCTGTGGTTCAGATGGAAGGGGCATCAGCATCCTCCTCCTGAATCTTCCTCATGATTGCTGCAGAAGCTGGGGTCCTTGGTATATAATGCTGCCTCTTGATTTAAGGTCTTGCCTACGCCTTGCCCAGCTCCTCGAGAAAGAGCTGTCTTCTCTGGAGCTTCTCTCTGTTCCAATCTGGGTTCAACAACATCCAAATGACAAACGCATTGTATGCCGAGATGTCCAAGATGTTGAAGAATATCACAAGTGACCAGCATAGGGTTCTTCTTTTGCAGTTGTAGCAAGTCACCAGCTTGTCAAAATTATCCACTCCTCCTTTTGTGGCACTGCTCAAAAAATAAAGGGAACACTAAAATAACACATCCTAGATCTGAATGAATGAAAAATTCGTATTTAAATACTTATTTTTTTTTACATAGTTGAATGTGCTGACAACAGAATCACAAAACAATTATCAATGGAAATCAAATTTATCAACCCATGGAGGTCTGGATTTGGAGTCACACTCAAAATTAAAGTGGAAAACCACACTACAGGCTGATCCAACTTTGATGTAATGTCCTTAAAACAAGTCAAAATGAGGCTCAGTAGTGTGTGTGGCCTCCACGTGCCTGTAGGACCTCCCTACAACGCCTGGGCATGCTCCTGATGAGGTGGCGGATGGTCTTCGGAGGGATCTCCTCCCAGACCTGGACTAAAGCGTTGGTGGATGGAGCGAGACATGATGTCCCAGATGTGCTCAATTGGATTCAGGTCTGGGGAACGGGCGGGCCAGTCCATAGCATCAATGCCTTCCTCTTGCAGGAACTGCTGACACACTCCAGCCACATGAGGTCTAGCATTGTTTTGCATTAGGAGGAACTCAGGGCCAACCGCACCAGCATATGGTCTCACAAGGGGTCTGAGGATCTCATCTCGGTACCTAATGGCAGTCAGGCTACCTCTGGCGAGCACATGGAGGGCTGTGCGGCCCCCCAAAGAAATGCCACCCCACACCATGACTGACCCACCACCAAACCGGTCATGCTGGAGGATGTTGCAGGCAGCAGAACGTTCTCCACGGCATCTCCAGACTGTCACGTCTGTCACATGTGCTCAGTGTGAACCTGCTTTCATCTGTGAAGAGCACAGGGCGCCAGTGGCGAATTTGCCAATCTTTGTGTTCTCTGGCAAATGCCAAACGTCCTGCACGGTGTTGAGCTGTAAGCACAACCCCCACCTGTGGACGTCGGGCCCTCATACCACCCTCATGGAGTCTGTTTCTGACCGTTTGAGCAGACACATGCACATTTGTGGCCTGCTGCAGGTTATTTTGCAGGGCTCTGGCAGTGCTCCTCCTGCTCCTCCTTGCACAAAGGCGGAGGTAGCGGTCCTGCTGCTGGGTTGTTGCCCTCCTACGGCCTCCTCCACGTCTCCTGATGTACTGGCCTGTCTCCTGGTAGCGCCTCCATGCTCTGGACACTACACTGACAGACACAGCAAACCTTCTTGCCACAGCTCGCATTGATGTGCCATCCTGGATGAGCTGCACTACCTGAGCCACTTGTGTGGGTTGTAGACTCCGTCTCATGCTACCACTAGAGTGAAAGCACCGCCAGCATTCAAAAGTGACCAAAACATCAGCCAGGAAGCATAGGAACTGAGAAGTGGTCTTAGGTCCCCACCTGCAAAACCACTCCTTTATTAGGGGTGTCTTGCTAATTTCCTATAATTTCCACCTGTTGTCTATTCCATTTGCACAACAGCATGTGAAATTTATTGTCAATCAGTGTTGCTTCCTAAGTGGACAGTTTGATTTCACAGAAGTGTGATTGACTTGTAGTTACATTGTGTTGTTTAATTGTTCCCTTTATTTTTTTGAGCAGTGTATTTAGATTTCTGTTTTTTTATGTTCCTGGCCACAGATTATCCCATCTCTATGCATTGTATTTATAAGTACCACATTTTTGCCTTTTTTTGGCACGTAGGACATTAGGGAGGAATTGATTGACCTGTTCCGTGTATTCAACAACTGAAGTTGGAGCTCTGGCTTGTTTTTTTCATACTGTTCCTACCATCATCAGCTTCCTCTTTAGGAACTCCTGTCCCAGCTTGTGCGAAGTAAAAACGTTATCGCATGTGATGTTGTTGCCATGGAGTCCCTGCTTTAAACTGCCTCTGGAAACAACGTTAGCATAATAATTGTTTGTCGGGAGCTTCATGAAATGGGTTTCCATGGCCTGCAGCCTTACACAAGCCTAAGATTACCATGCACAATGCCAAGCATCGGCTGGAGTTGTCACACCCTGATCTGTTTCACCTGTCCTGTCTCCACCCCCTCCAGGTGTCGCCCATTTTCCCCATTATCCCCTGTGCATTTATACCTGTGTTTTCTGTTTGTCTGTTGCCAGTTCGTCTTGTCTTGTTAAGCCTACCAGCGGTTTTTCCCATACTCCTGTTTCTCGTCAGTTCCTGTTTTCTAGTTCTCATGGTTTTTGACCATTCTGCCTGCCCTGACCCTGAGCCTGCCTGCTGTTCTGTACCTTTCGGATTCTGCGCTGGAATACTGACCTCTGCCTGCCCTATCTTAAAACAACGATTGTTATTATTTTAGTAGATCTAGCCCTAAATGTATCACTTGTAAACTAGCTGAACAAACGTTTATCAATATGTCAATGTGGTTGGAAACTGAGTATACCAAAAATGAAATTAAAATGAAGATCAGACAGTGGAGAGATGGAAAAAGGTGATTATGAAGATAGCTCCTCATCAGTATGTACTGTAGGTCTAAACCACAAGAAAAGATTAAGTACTTCCAAGTAACGTCCTGTTGACTTGTAAGGTTTGTGTCTTGTGGTTTGTGAGTTGTACTATCAATAGATTGTACTGTAGGTGGGGTTTATACAGGGTGCTGTGGATAGAGGGGCCTCTACATATAAAGGGGCTCGCCTGCTTCCTAAGTCACTTTACCAAATCCCAACACGACTTTTACTCTTCACATCTCTACCACCACAAATCATGAAGACATCTCTGGTCCTCCTTGCCCTCAGTCTGCTGGCTTGCTCAGGTGAGATTTTATTTATTTAACTCAAGTAGTAACTACTGTATATGCAACACATACATTGTGTCAGGGTGCAAGGGGAACTGTTGGTAGGGAGCCTAAATCAACTCCAAGTTCATCTTTGGTTTCAGTACAATACAAGTAAATGACCCATCACGTGAGTGACTGTTGTCATTCTTTTCTTCGCAGTTTGGGAAATCCATGGGCAATGCCAAGATGATCAGGAAGTAGTGGTAGCACAGCTGGAGAAGCGCATGGTAATAGTATGCTATGGTCAAAATGTTATGAACTAGCAGAAAGTGTAGACATTTCTGCAACTTCCTATTAGAAAACTCAACCTGCTACTGTGTAACAGAACTTAACCATAGACGTAAATATAACTAAAAACATACATTGACTGAAGAAACTATTGTCCCACCTGACTCTCACTCTCACATTACATATTCAAATGTACTTCAACTATAACCCTAAATACATCACACCACCATTTTATTAATAATGAGAATGTGGGGTTGGGGTGCATATATTTGTCTTAGGTGTGTTTTGTTCTCCTTTCTTGTCTGTTTGTGCTTTCTAAAGGAGCAACAGCTACAGGGGACCTGCTGGGTGTGTACGTGGGCACTGAACAAAGTGAAGAAAACCATCTCCACTTCCTCTAGCCAGGTAGCTTCCATAGCATTACAATTGATAAGAGTGTCCTTTCATGAAATTGCACTATTTACTATTATAGTGATATTTCTCTGAAAATGTCAACTGATGTTGATGATTTCTCATCAATAGGAGGAGATAAAGCAGAAGCTATTGTCCTTTTGCGGTAAATTACCCTTAGAAATGTCTACCTGTGAAGACCTGGTGAAAAAACACTTGTGGGTGATGATTGATGAGCTTAACACAAGCGATGGCGTGAGGACCATCTGTGTTAAAATTAAGGCCTGCAAGTGAGTACTAGAAACCGTTCAACATACTCTTTAGTCACTGTTCAGACAACTAAAGAGAGTAGTGATGATCACTTGTGCTTGTTAATTGAAACACGATTGAGTCAAATGTATTCATTAATATGAAAATATTGGAGGTTATGTCTTCCGATCTTCCACTGATGTAGTCTTTTTGTGTATCTTTAGACCTAAGGAAATTTTGGACCTGAGCTACTGACTAAGCAGCCAGTATCCAGATTCCAAAGTGAGAAGATGTAAAGTTGTAAAGAAAAAGCCATATCTCAGACTGGCCAATAAAAAGAAAAGATTAAGATGGGCAAAAGAGCACAGACACTGGACAGAGGAACTCTGCCTAGAAGGCCAGCATCCCGGAGAAGCCTCTTCAGTGTTGACATTGAGACTGGTGTTTTGCAGGTACTATTTAACGAAGCTGCCAGTTGATGACTTGTGAGGTGTCTGTTACTCAAACTTGACACTCTAATGTACCTGTCCCTTTGCTCAGTCGTGCACCGGGCCTGCCACTCCTCTTTCTATTCTGGTGAGAGCCAGTTTGCGCTGTTCTATCTAGGGAGTAGTACACAGCGTTGTACGAGATCTTCAGTTTCATGGCAATTTCTCGCATGGAATAGCCTTAATTCAGAACAATAATAGACTGATGAGTTTCAGAAGAAAGATCTTTGTTTCTGGCCATTTTGAGCCTGTAATCAAACCCACAAATGCTGATGATCCAGATACTCAACTATTCTAAATGAATGGCGATAGAGCAAATATATATACACTACTGTTCAAACGTTTCTCAAAAATGTCTCTCATTGATGCAAGGGCAAGGCTCAGAGTGACCAGAGTTTTTTAATAAAGTTAATTGTGGAGAAGGTTGATTCACAGCAGTATGTGGAGCCAGTATGTGTATAGTGCCAGTATCTTGAGAACAGGGACATCAGCTGCAGGCACCATCTTTCCCCAGAAAGTAACAGGGTCACAATCACCAGCCTGCTCCTTCAAAGACACATTTTTTTGCAGCTCAATCAACTCCATTTCATCTACCCATCTGAAGATCTGACAACTTTGTCACATTTGTGACCAATAAGGGGTTCTGGATGAGCAGCAGCAGTTCTCTGCCAACAGTGAAGTCATCAAAGCGTGCCTTGAATTGGCACATTTCAAACTGTCCTTTTGTGAGGCGTAGGCGGGAACTAGTTCAGCACGTGCTCAAGCCAGGTTACAAACATCCCTTTCTCACCTCATCTCATAAGCAATCCACAGATCAAGTTATCAAGGAATGGCCAATGTACCCTGTGTTGTGCTTACTACAGATATATGGACCTCCAGGTCTACAGAGATGTACTTAATTAACATACTTCTTCTGCTCAGTGTAGGCCTACAACACAAGAAGACTAGAACGGTGCAAAATGGTGTATATAATGAAGGTGGGTGGAATATAATGAAACTGGGTGGAATATATGAGGCCTGTATATCACGGTTGGGGTTAAAACCATTTCAATTCCAGTCAATTCAGAAAGTTAACCAAATTCCAAATTCCCCACATTAAAAAGTATTGAAGATAATTGGAATTTCAGTGTACTTCCTGAATTAACTGGAATTAAAATGGAATTGACCCCAACCCTGCTGTATATTCAATGTGTCACATTTAGTTTTACTGATGTTTATATCTGGTACATGTGGATACATCAACTCACTCACACACCTTTTGTGAGGTCTTTAATCAGCTTAATTTCCAGAAAAAAATGCATCTGCCACAATATACTTCTGTTGCTGTAAGGACATTAACTATTCTACTGTGTAGTTAATGTTTCTACACTCCATTTCAGTGCTGCTCATGGGTCCTTCACCGCTCTGCCGGACAGTCAGCTCTTTCATGCTGCTGTTCCAGTTTCAACTGACCTGAGCCCTAGGACCATGCCCCAGGACTACCTGACATGATGACTCCTTGCTGTCCCCAGTCCACCTGGCCATGCTGCTGCTCCAGTTTCAACTTCCACCTGACTGTGCTGCTGCTCCAGTTTCAACTGTTCTGCCTTATTATTATTCGACCATGCTGGTCATTTATGAACATTTGAACATCTTGGCCATGTTCTGTTATAATCTCCACCCGGCACAGCCAGAAGAGGACTGGCCACCCCACATAGCCTGGTTCCTCTCTAGGTTTCTTCCTAGGTTTTGGCCTTTCTAGGGAGTTTTTCCTAGCCACCGTGCTTCTACACCTGCATTGCTTGCTGTTTGGGGTTTTAGGCTGGGTTTCTGTACAGCACTTTGAGATATCAGCTGATGTACGAAGGGCTATATAAATAAATTTGATTTCATTTCATTTGATTTCATACAGAGAACTCAGAGCGTCTGAACCCCACCGGAGGGCGGTATTTATCCACCAGGAGATTGCAGTAGCACCTCACCTCACACTGAGGCTCTCTAATGGCACAGAGCGTCCCCCACAACGCCACAGACACAGAGGGACAGAGGTCTCCATCATCTTTGGGGTACTAGTTGAATTCCAACATTGAGAATGAGATTAATTTAATTGGTTTAAAATCAAACCAATTCTCAATGACTCAACACTTTCAGACTATAACAGAATGTGTGAGAAAGTACTAAGACAAGAGAAGCAGGTCTGGGTGTGTTTTACTCCTTGTTGAAGTAATAAACAAATCAAATCAAATTTTATTGGTCACATACACATGGTTAGCAGCTGTTATTGCGAGTGTAGCAAAATGCTTGTGCTTCTAGTTTTGCAATAATATCTAACAAGTCATTTAACAATTCCACAAAAACGACCTAATACACACAAATCTAAGGAAAGGGATGGAATAATAACATATACATACAAATATATCAATGAGCGATGACCGAGTGGCAAAGGCAACATGCAATAGATGGCATAAAATACAGTATATACATATGAGATGAGTAATGCAAGATATGTAAACATTGTTAAAGTGACATTATTAAAGTGACTAGCGATCCATTTATTAAAGTGGCCAATGATTTCAGTCGTAGCAGCCTCTCTGTGTTAGTGATGTCTGTTTAACAGTCTGATGACCTTGAGATAGAAGCTGTTTTTCAGTCTCTCGGCCCCAGCTTTGATACACTTGTACTGACCTCGCCTTCAGGATGGTAGCGGGGTGAACAAGCAGTGGCTGTTGTCCTTGATGATCTTTTTGGCCTTCCTGTGACATCGGGTGCTATCGCTGTCCTGGAGGGCAGGTAGTTTGCCCCCTGTGATGCGTTGTGCAGACCGCACCACCCTCTGGAGAGCCTTGCATTTGTGGGCGGTGCAGTTGTTGTACCAGGCGGTGATACAGCCCAACAGGATGCTAACAATTGTGCATCTGTAAAAGTTAGTGAGAGTATTAGGTGACAAGCTAAATTCCTTCAGCCTCCTGCTGTTGCGCCATCTTCACCACACTGTCTGTGTGGGTGGACCATTTCAGTTTGTCCGTGATGTGTAAGCCAAGGAACTTTCCACCTTCTCCACTGCTGTCCCGTCGATGGGGATAGGGGCATGCTTCCTCTGCTGTTTCCTGAAGTCCACAGTCATCTCCTTTGTTTTATTGACATTGAGTGAGAAATTGTTGACCTGACACCTTTCTCCGAGTGCCCTCAACTCCCAGTAGGCTGTCTCGTCATTGTTGGTAATCAAGCACACTACTGTTGTGTCGTCTGCAAACTTGATGATTGAGTTGGAGGAGTGCATGGCCACGCAGTCATGGGTGAACAAGGAGTACAGGAGGGGTCTGAGCATGCACCCTTGTGGGGCCCGAGTGTTGAGGATCAGCAAAGTAGAGATGTTGTTTCCTACCTTCCCCACCTGGGGGCGGCCCGTCAGGAAGTCCAGGATTCAATTGCACAGGGATGGGTTGAGACCCAGGGCCTCAAGCTTGATGATGAGCTTAATGATGAGCTTGGAGGGTACTATGGTGTTGAATACTGAGCTGTAGTCAATGAACAGCATTCTTACATAGGTAATCCTCTTGTCCAGATGGGATAGGGCAGTGTGCAGTGGGCAGTGTGATGGCGATTGTATCGTCTGTAGACCTATTGGTGGCTGTATGCAAATTGAAGTGGGTCTAGGGTGGCAGGTAAGGTGGAGGTGATATGATCCTTGACTAGTCTCTCAAAGCACTTCATGATGACTGAAGTGAGTGCTACAGGGCGATAATCATTTAGTTCAGTTACCTTTGTCTTCTTGGGTACAGGAACAATAATGGTGGCCATCTTGAAGCATGTGGGGACAGCAGACTGGGAATGGGAGAGATTGAATATGTCCATAAACACACAAGCCAGCTGTTCTGCGCATGCTCTGAGGATGCGGCTATGGATGCCGTCTGGGCCTGCAGCCTTGCGAGGGTTAATCACGTCAGCTGCAGTGAAGGAGAGTCTGCAGGTTTTGGTAGCGGGCCATGTCAGTGGCACTGTATTGTCCTCAAAGCGAGCAAAGAAGTTGATTAGTCTGTCTGGGAGCAAGACATCCTGGTCCTCGACGGGGCTGGTTTTCTTTTTGTAATCCGTGATTGACTGTAGACCCTGCCACATACCTCTTGTGTCTGAGCCGTTGAATTGCGACTCTACTTTGTCTCTATACTGACGCTTAGCTTGTTTGATTTCTCTTGCGGAGGGAATAGCTACACTGTTTGTATTTGGTCATGTTTCCGGTCACCTTGCCCTGGTTAAAAGCAGTGGTTCGCACTTTCAGTTTTGCCCAAATGCTGCCATCAATCCACGGTTTCTGGTTTGGGAATGTTTTAATAGTTGCTGTGGGTACGACATCGCCGATGCACTTGCTAATGAACTCGCTCACCGAATCAGCGTATTCGGTAATGTTGTTGTTTGACGCAATGCGGAACATATCCCAGTCCACGTGATCGAAGCAATCTTGAAGCAGATTGTTCGGATCAGCGTTGAACAGACCTCAGCGGGGGGGGCTTCCTGTTTTAGTTTCTGTCTATAGGCAGGGAGCAACAAAATGGAGTCGTGGTCAGCTTTTCCGAAAGGAGGACGGTGGAGGGCCTTATATGCGTTGCGGAAGTTAGAATAACAATGATCCAGGGTTTTACCAGCGCTGGTAGCACAATCGATATGCTGATAGAATTTAGGGAGTCTTGTTTTCAGATTAGCCTTGTAAAAATATCCAGCTACAATGAATGCAGCCTCAGGATATGTGGTTCCCAGTTTACATAGTGTCAAATAAAGTTCATTCAGGGCCATCGATGTGTCTGCTTGGGGGGGAATATATGCGGCTGTGATTATAATCGAAGATAATTCTCTTGGTAGATAATGAGGTCGACATTTGATTGTGAGGAATTCGAAATCAGGTGAACAGAAGGACTTGAGTTCCTATATGTAGTTATGATCACACCATATCTCGTTAATTATAAAGCACCCCCCCACCCCTCTTCTTACCAGAAAGATGCTGGTTTCTGTCGGCGCGATGCTTGAAGAAACCAGCTGGCTGTACCGACTCCCACAGCGTGTCTCGAGTGAGCCATGTTTCCGTGAAGCAAAGAACGTTACAGTCTCAAGAGACTGGACATTGGCGAGTAGTATGCTCCGGAGCGGTGCGCGATGTTCCCGTCTCCGGAGCCTGTCCAGAAGACCGCTTCGTCTGCCTCTTTTATGGAGTCGTTGTTTTGGTTCGCCGGCTGGGATCCGATCCATTGTCCTGGGTGGTGGGCAAAACAGAGGATCCACTTCGGGAAAGTCGTATTCCTGGTCGTAATGATGGTGAGTTGACGTTGCTTTTAAATCCTTTAGTTCCTCCAGACTGTATGTAATTAAACCTTAGATTACCTGGGGTACCAATGTAAGATATAACACGTAAAAAAAACACAATACAGCATAGTTTCCTAGGAACGCAAAGCGAGGCCGCCATCTCTGTCGGCACCGGATCATATGTCTTTAATCATGAAGCATATAACCCCGCCCTTCTTCTTCCCAGAGAGATGTTTATTTCTGTCTGCGCGACGCATAAAGAATCCCAGTGACTGTACCAACTCGGACAACAAATCCAGAGAGAGCCATGTTTCATTGAAACAGAGTATGTTACAATCGCTGATGTCTCTCTGGAAAGCAAGCCCTAATTTCATCTGCCTTGTTATCTAGAGACTGGAAATTGGCGAGTAATATACTCAAAAGAGGTGGGTGGTGTGCACACCTCCGAAGTCTGACCAGGAGGACGCTCGGTATACCTCTTCTGCGGCGTTGTTGTGGCCTACGTTTCGGCACCATCTGGCCTACGTTTCCCAGCAGCCCCCACTCCATAGGCACTGCCACCGGTCAGGAAACAATCTCTTCTGTTCCTGAAGCGAGAGAGGCTGCGGCACCCTACTTTTCACAATTTCACAGTATTATTCCAAATCATAGTGTGGAAATATATTTAAAATATAGAAAAATCAATATTTTAACTGCACTGGGCTTCAAACTAATTAACATAATAAAATAATCCCTATTCAAATCTGTCTGTTTAACTTTTTGTTGTTGTACAGCCTTTGTTGTATAGTTTTGCGACTGCACTTGAAGTTCTTAACATTTTCCGGATTGACTGACCTTCATGTCTTAAAGCAATGATGGACTTTCATTTCTCTTTGGTTATTAGAGCTGTTCTTGGTCTTTTACCAGCTAGGGCTAACTTCTGTATACCACCCCTAATCTTGTCAAAACACAACTGATTGGCTCAAACGCATTAAGAAGGAAAGAAATTCCACAAATGAACTTTTAACAAGGCACACCTGTTAATTGAAATCCATTCCAGGTAACTACCTCATGATGATGGTTGAGAGAATGCCAAGAGTGTGCAAAGCTGTCATCAAGGCAAATGGTGGCTACTTCGCAAAATATCAAATATATATATATTGTATTCATTGGACAATAAATTAGACGATGTACGATCACAAATATCCTACCAACAGGACATAAAAACTGTAATATCTTGTGTTTCACCGAATCGTGGTTGAATGACGACATGGAAAACATTAAACTGGCGGGAAATACCCTGTACCAACTAGATAGAACGGCACACTTTGGTAAGACAAGGGAGGATGTCTGTGTATATTTGTAAACAACAGCTGGTGCATGAAATCTAAGGAAGTCTCTAGATTTTGCTCGCCTGAAGTAGAGTATCTCATGATAAGCTGCAGACCTCACTCTTTGCCAAGAGAGTTTTTATCTATTTTATTCGTGACTGTTTATTTACCACCACAGACGAATGCTGGCACTAAGACCTTACTCTGTCAGCTGTATAAGGAAATAAGCAAATAGGAAACCACTCACCCAGAGGTGGCGCTCCTAGTGGCTGGGGACTTTAATGCAGGGGAAACTTAAATCAGTTTTACCTCATTTCTATCAGCATTTTAAATGCGCAACACTCCATTTGACAAATCTGACCATAATTATATCCTCCTGATTCCTGCTTACATGAAAAAATGAAAACAGGAAGCACCAGTCAGTCAGGAAGTGACTCAGTCTATAAAAAAAGTGGTCAGATGAAGGAGATGCTAAACTACAGGACTGTTTTGCTAGCACAGACTGAAATATGTTCCGGGATTCTTCCCATGGCATTGAGGAGTACACCACATCAGTCACTGGCTTTATCAATAAGTGTATCGAGGATGTCGTCCCCACACTGACTGTAAATACATGCTAGAGGTTGACCGATTATAATTTTTCAACGCCGATACCGATACTGGTTATTGGAGGACCAAAAAAAAGCCGATACCGATTAATCTGTCTTTTTTTTTTTTTTTTGTAATAATGACAATTACAACAACTGAATTAACACTTATTTTAACAATATAATACATAAATAAAAATCCATTTAGCCTCAAATAAATAATGAAACATGTTCAATTTGGTTTAAATAATGCAAAAACAAAGTGTTGGAGAAGAAAGTAAAAGTGCAATATGTGCCATATAAAAAAGCTAACGTTTAAGTTCCTTGCTCAGAACATGAGAACATATGAAAGCTGGTGGTTCCGTTTAAAATGAGACTTCAATATTCCAAGGTAAGAGGTTTTAGGTTGTAGTTAGTATTTATAGGACTATTTATCTCTATACCATTTGTATTCCATATACATTTGACTATTGGATGTTCTTATAGGGACTTTAGTATTGCCAGTGTAACAGTATAGCTTCCGTCCCTCTCCTCGCTCCTACCTGGGCTCGAACGAGGAACACATCGACAACAGCCACCCTCGAAGCAGCGTTACCCATGCAGAGCAAAGGGAACAACTACTCCAAGTCTCAGAGTGAGCAACGACAGTCTTTTTCCGCGAATGCGCACCGCATTGATTATATGTAACGCAGGACACGCTAGATAAACTAGTAATATCATCAACCATGTGTAGTTAACCTGTTGCTTCTACTCGGGACGCTTGCGTCCCAACTAGAGCTCTGGAAATGCAAATGCGCTACGCTAAATGCTAATAGTATTAGTTAAAACTCAAAAGTTCATTAAAATACACATGCAGGGTATCGAATTAAAGCTACACTCGTTGTGAATCCAGGCAACAAGTCAGATTTTTAAAATGCTTTTCGGCGAAAGCATGAGAAGCTATTATCTGATAGCATGCAACACCCCAAAAGACCCACAGGGGACGTAAACAAAATAATTAGCATTTTGGCGTTACACAAACCGCACAATAAAATAGAAAACATTCATTACCTTTCACCATCTTCTTTGTTGGCACTCCTAGATGTCCCATAAACACTATTTGGGTCTTTATTTCGATTAAATCGGTCCATATAAAGCCTAGATATCGTTATATGTAGACTGTGTGATAAACGAAAAACATTGTTTCAAAACGTAACGTCATTTTTAAAATTCAAAAAGTCGACGATAAACTTTCACAAAACACTTCGAAATACGTTTGTAATGCAACTTTAGGTATTAGTAAACGTTAATAAGCGATAAAATTCATCAGGAGGCGATGTAAAGATCATTAGCTGTCCGTCTGGAAAAATGTCCGGCTAGAAACTCAACGAAAATATCCGGTCCTAGACCGGAGGAGATACGGTGTCCTGCATGTGTTTGACCAAGAAAAAACTCGAAGGGAAATGACAAGACTCTAGACACCGTGTGGAAGCTGTAGGTACTGCAACCCCAGTCAATTAATTGTGGTTCACCTTTATCAATGGGATCAAGTAGCGCATGGATATATTTTCCCATTTTCAGTGATCAGTTTTTCCTGTGCTTTTCGATGTAAATGCCGTTCTGGTAAAGCCACAGCAGTGATTTAACCAGTTTTTTAAACGTCTGAGTGTTTTCTATCCACACAGACTAAGCAAATGCATATACTATATTCCTGGCATGAGTAGCAGGGCGCTGAAATGTTGCGCGATTTTTAACAGAATGTTCAAAAAAGTAGAGGGTCGACATAAGAGGTTAACAAGTGATTATGATTGATTGATTGTTTTTTATAAGAAGTTTAATGCTAGCTAGCAACTTACCTTGGCTTCTTACTGCATTCACGTAACAGGTAGGCTCCTCGTGGAGTGCAATGAGAGGTAGGTGGTTAGAGCGTTGGACTAGTTAACTGTAAGGTTGCAAGATTGAATCCCCGAGCTGTCGTTCTGCCCCTGAACAAGGCAGTTAACCCACCATTCCTAGGCCGCCATTGAAAATAAGAATGTGTTCTTTAACTGACTTGCCTAGTTAAATAAAGGTGTAAAAAAAAATAAAGAAGAAATCGGCCAAATCGGTGTCCAAAAATACCGATTTCCGAGCATAGCGCCACAGTCAAATAATATTACTAAAAAATATTCATATTCATGCAATCACAAGTGCAATATTGCAAAACACAGCTTAGCCTTTTGTTAATCCCCCTGTCGTCTCAGATTTTGAAATGATGCTTTACAGCGAAAGCAATCCAAGCGTTTGTGTAAGTTTATCGATAGCATAGAAAAACATTATGTACACTAAGCATTAAGTAGCTAGGTCACGAAAATCAGAAAAGCAATCAAATTAATCGTTTACCTTTGATGATCTTTGGATGTTTTACTCACGAGACTCCCAGTTACACATTTTTTTCCCCTTTTGTTCCATAAAGATAATTTTTATATCCAAATACCTCTGTTTGTTTGTCGCGTTATATTCAGAAATCCACAGGAAAGAGCCGTCATGACAACACAGACGAAAATTCCAAATAGTATCCATAATGTCCACAGAAACATGTCAAACGTTTTTAATAATCAATTCTCAGGTTGTTTTTAAAATATATAATCGATAATATATCAACCGCAAATGTCTTTCACAGTAGGAGAGGGAAAAACAATAGCTGTCCAAATTCTGTTGCACGAGCAAAACTCATGTGACCACTTGACACGATGTTATCGTTCTGGCTCATTTTTCAAAATAAAAGCCTGAAACTATGTCTGAAGACTGGTGACACCTTGAGGAAGCGATAGGAAAAGGAATCTGTTTGATATCCCTTTAAATGGAGCAATGGCAGGCTATGGAACATGGAGTACCTAACAGCTTCCTGCTTTGATTTTCCTCAGGGTTTCGCCTGCAATATCAGTTCTGTTATACTCACAGACAATATTTTGACAGTTTTGGAAACTTTAGAGTGTTTTCTATCCTAAGCTGTCAAATATATGCATATTCTAGCATCTGGTCCTGAGAAAAAGGCCGTTAACTTTGGGAATGTTATTTTTCCAAACATAAAAATAGTGCCCCCTGGCTTCAAGAGGTTAAGCACATTTTTATCCTGGACTTATTTAGGCTTGCCATAACAAAGGGGTTAAATACATATTGACTCAAGACATTTCAGATTTTCATTTTTAGATGGGGTATTGATTCATCCAGTATTGTGTGTAGGCCAGTGACAAAAAGCTCAATTTATTTAATTTTAAATTCAGGATGTAACACAACAAAATGTGGAAAAAGTCAAAGGGTGTGAATACTTTCTGAAGTCATTGTATGATACTGACTTGTAAGTCTCTGTGCTATGTCCCTGTATGGGCTTGTAGGGGCACATGATTCAGTACCCTCTGTTCAGTGATGGTCACAGCCCCGCAACACTTTCTGTAGTAGCCTGACAGGCAGCAGTGGGTGTGCAGGACATGCCAGGCTAGGTATTTGTGGTTGGAAAATGGTCTGACATATGAGGCTGTCTTTTACACAAAATCTTGTCTCTCCCCCTCGTAGTGTCTGGAGAAGTTGGACTGGAGTGTGAACCCGCTGGGTGACGGACCCTGTCCTGCCTGCTGTCAGCCTGCCCCCTAATGGCCAGCTTCCCCCTGCTGGCCTGCATCTTCAAACCCTGCTTCTTGTAGCTACACAGCCTCCTACGGGCCAGCGCCTTCGCAGGAATAAAGCAGCACCGCCTCTTACTGGCCAGCACACTGGCAGGTAAACAGGTTCATTGATACCCTTTTTAGCATTAGAACATTTATATAAATGGTGAAAAGCATAGGAGACAGAATGGATACATTGCTATCCACATGGATACATTGCTATCTGTTTTGTGAGGTGGTTCTTGAAATGTGACCTAAGAATCAGCCATATCATCGTCCTACAGGAACAGGGCACCTGAAGTTGGTGAATCTGTCCCATAACGCCCTGTGCTCTATGGGCTTTGAGCTGGTCCTGAAGACTCTGCCTCTTCAATGTCTCACTCAACTCGATCTGTCTGCCATCCGCTGTGGAACCGCTGACCACCCTCCTTCAAAACATCTGACGTTAGTACTCCTTTCCCAGATGAACACACACACACACACGTACAAATGCACAAATACAAATGCACACACACACAAATTAAAATAAAATAATATTCTATTGTGTACTTTCACATGAATTAAACATTGTTTGTCTAAATAACTGCATAAACTTTCACAGTCTCATCAGTAAATATTTACTTAGTTGAGGAAATTTGTCCAGGAAGGGACATGATAAAGACTGCAAATACAATAAATAAATCAGTAAAATCATAAAGAAGCTTTCAACAGAATTTGTCTAAACAATTGGTTGGGTTTCTGGTAATGGAACTTTTGTTTCTCTGTAAAGTGTTTGTTAAACCTAAACTACGGGTCTGAGGCAGGCGCCTTGAAAGTTGTGAAAACATTTCACAGGTTGAAAAGGAAGTTTGTCATACACTTCTCTGCTTCACAACTTTGCCTTTGGTATTCAAGCTAAGAAGCATGTGCTGATATAGTAGGATACAATGGTTGTATCTTAAAGTGTGTACACCATATAGCATGAGGGTCTTATTTCATTTTTACATTATGAGTTATTGTGTGTAGGCCAGTGACCAAAAGCGCTTGTTTTCTGTGGTCTGCTAACCAGTAAACCTAAACCACGGGTCTGAGGCAGGCACCTCATGTTGAAAAGGAAGTATGTCATCCACTTATCTGCTGCACAACTTTGCCTTTGGTATTCAAGCTAAGAAGCATGTGCTGATATAGTAGTTAGGATACATTGGTTGTATCTTAAAGTGTGTACACCATTTGACTTAATGGAGAGCTATGGCAAGATGGTCTTCAATAGAGGAACAAATGTAGTGATGGTCCCCCTGTAAGTAGGATTCATGTCAACTAGTAATGTTTAAGCTGGAAGCCAAGCTGACAACTCAACACTGACATATTGGGTGATAGACATAGTACCAACTGCCTGGTCAAGGGCAGACCATGATATCTGGGATTTGATTGGTCCCTTGCTGAAAATGGAAAAGGAGTCACAGAGAACATGGTTCTGATTGGTTCTTTGTGTGTTCCACAGGATGACTGCTCCCTGACCCACCTGAGTCTTGCAGGAAATCGACTGATGGACGGCAGAGTGGCCACCCTCGCCAGGTGTGTGTTTGTGGTTTCTCTCAATGTATATCACCCTTGTCCTTCTATATTTAGCTGCCTGGGTCTTTTCCAAGTGTCTGCCCTGTACACTACCTCTGGATCATGTGACCTGACTGTCCAGTACTGAGATCTGTAAGTTCTGTGTGTCCTACTGTCTAGGTGTTGGCCTGTCTGTCTCTTCATGGTGTATGTGGACCTGTCAGGGAAACAGGCAGGGACCTCAGCGGGACTCCACAGCCTCCTCTCCACCCAGCGACCTTTGACCTATCTGAACCTCCATGCAACCTCCCAACATTTGCTGATTGACTGAAGAAATGGTCAAGCTGAGAAATGATTAAATCGCTTTGATCTGTCATGTTCCCCCTAGTCTCTTCCCACAGCCACTGTATCTCTGACACAACACTGGCGGTGGAGCGTCATGAGTCTTTCAAGTGAAACAATGTTCACACCCAACTGGCTGTGAGTTTTAAATAAACACAGCTTCACACTTTGGTTTCCTGACAGGCCTTCTTCTCACTGTTTAATATTTCTACAAAGGAGGGTGTTGGGTGAGCTTCAAGATACTGTGGTAAAGTTCCTAGTCGCACATCAGTGTTATCACCTTAATGTATCACTATATCACTCAGAGATTGGGCCAAGCCAATTATGGTTAGGATAACTCATTTCATCACCATTTATTGTCATTTCCAATTTCTAAAAAGCAATTACTAAATGGTTTCTGTTAGTGCAACTTGTGGATGGTGCTACTGCGACCTTGTTAACTATTTAAGCATACCCATTGTGCTGCTAACCACACTATTACACTATTACGGTTGGGGACATTTTTTTAAAACATGCACAAACCTTTTCACAGTTTGAATCATGATGCATGCGTTCATACTGAAATACTTTATAGAGAGGGCAGCATGAGCAAATCATTGGACACGTAGTCTCTTCCCACAGCTGCTGTGTCTAACCTTTTAGTTTGCCAGACTAAGACATGCATGTGGTTATACTCAAGTCCAGCTAGAATCCTCTCAGAAGCAGATATATAAACATTACACTACATAAACATATGTATGTTTAATTTGAGTCTTCCTAAAACTGCAACCCTTCCCGGTTGGCTTTACAGCATTTTTGTATTTTATTTGACTGGTAGACCTGTATTATTTTAGGAACTCAGTCATGGTCCTACTGTTGTATAAAGTAGTTGTTGTGAAATTGTTAGATTACTTGTTAGATATTACCGCTCGGTCGGAACTAGAATCACAAGCATTTCGCTACACTCGTATTAACATCTGCTAACCATGTGTATGTCACAAATACAATTTGATTTGATTTGTTGAGAGTTAGAAAAGTGGAATTGACAAGGTGTATCTTTTGATGACAGGTTGCAGAGTGATCTCAGGCATTTATATTATGTTATATTAACATTATGCATTATGTAGATATTTACTTCAGTGTGTCTTTGTGGGTGCGGTTATACAGTGCATTCGGAAAGTATTCAGACTCCTTCAATTCACTAAATTGAATAAATCGTTTTTTGTTTTCATCAATCTACACACAATACCCCATAATGCAGCCTCGAGTCTTGGGTATGACGCTACAAGCTCGACACACCTGTATTTGGGGAGTTTCTCCTATTCTTCTCTGCAGATCCTCTATTAGGTTGGATGGGGAGCATCGCTGCACAGCTTTTTCAGGTTTCTCCAGAGATGTTCAATCGGGTTCAAGTCTGGGGTCTGGCTGGGCCACTCATCAAGGACATTCAGAAACTTGTCCCGAAGCCACTCCTACATTGTGTGGACTGTGTGCTTAGGCTTGTTGTCCTGTTGGAAAGTGAAACTTCACCCCATTCTGAGGTCCTGAGCACTCTGGAGCAGGTTTTCAGCAAGGATCTCTGTACTTTGCTACATTCATCTTTCCCTCGATCCTGACTAGTCTCCCAGTCCCTGCCTCTGATAAACATCCCCACAGCATGATGCTGCCATCAGCATGCTTCACCGTAGGGATGGTGCCAGGTTTCCTCCAGATGTGACGCTTGACATTCAGGCCAAAGAATTCAATATTGGTTTCATCAGACCAGAAAATCATGTTTCTCATGTTCTGAGAGTCCTTTAGGTACTTTTTGTCAAACTCCAAGCGGGCTGTTGTGTGCTTTTTACTGAGTAGTGGGTTCTGTCGGGCTACTCTACAATAAAGGCCTGATTTGTGAAGTTCTTGGTCACCTCCCTGACCAATGCCCTTATCCCCGATTGCTCAGTTTGGCTGGGTGACCAGCTCTAGGAAGAGTCTTGGTGGTTCCAAACTTCTTCCATTTGGAATGATGGAGGCCACTGTGTTCTTGGGGACCTTAAATGCTGCAGAAATGTTTTGGTACCCTTCCCTAGAACTGTGCCTCGACACAATCCTGTCTCGGGGCTCTACAGACAATTCCTTTGACCTCATGGCTTGATTTTTGCTCTGACATGTACTGTCAACTGTGGGGCCTTATATAGACAGGTGTGTGCCTTTCTAAATCATGTCCAATCAATGTAATCTACCACAGGTGGACTCCAATCAAGTTGTAGAGACATCTCAAGGATGATCAATGGAATCCGGATGCACCTGAGCTCAATTTTGAGACTCATAGCAAAGGGTCTGAATAATTATGTATGGTATTTCTGTTTTTTTTTTAATTATTTTTTTTTATTAAAAATTTTCGCATTGTCAATTTGTGTAGATTGATAAGGGGAAAACAATTATTTAATCAATTTTAGGATAAGTCTGTAACTTTCACGCCCTGACCTTAGAGAGCTTTTTTATGTCTCTGTTTTGGTTCGGTCAGGGCGTGAGTTGCGGTGGGCATTTTATGTTTTGTGTTCTATGTTTTCTATTTCTTTTTGTTTGGCCGGGTATGGTTCTCAATCAGGGACAGCTGTCTATCTATCTGATTTGGAACCATACTTAGGTACCCTTTTCCCACCTGGGTGTGTGGGAGGTTCTCTGTTTAGACGATTTTGCTTGTGAGATTCACGGTATGTTTCTGTAGTTTTTATTGTTTTGTTTGGCGTCATTTTGCTTAAAATAAAGATAATGTACGCCCACTACGCTGCACCTTGGTCCTCATCCTTCAACAGCCGTGAGAGTAATGTAACAATGTGGAAAAAGTCAAAGGGTCTGAATACTTAACGAATGCACTATACTTTCTAAGTTTTTGTATGTGAAACAATGTTGCCCCCCAACTTGGTGTGAGTAGTGGCTGAGTTGTATTTTTTCAAATCTTCTCTCATTGATTGAGAGAAATGATCAAGTGTTACAATCTTTAGCTAGCGAAAATAGTGTGGTGATTGGTCAAATTACAGTTCCTCGCATAATGTGTGGAATCACGGAATCCTGGAGGGACTGATCCTTTACTTTCACTTAGATTAGAATTCACTGTACGTTTTAATCCATGTAGCGAAATTTGATTAGCCAAGATATAAAACAAACGCACAATAACCATATTACCAAATTCAATAATGATCGTCATTGGCTACATATGGTTTACTGTTTATTTGAGGAATATTCTGCGATATCTTAGCTTTACATTACATTTTGTATTAATTTGAAGCTTACTGAAAGCATTATTTAAGCTTTTCTGGTCTCGTTCATTTCTCCCCCAAAAAACTTGTGTTAATTAATACAATCATCCCCAGTGGTGTTTTACTTATTGTCAGTATCACTGGAATGGATTGCCTCAAGTTTTTATCCATATGGAATGTGTGATTTCTTTATTAAACCCTTAAGAGTACATTTCCGGAAAACAGCTTTTTAAAGGTAGACTCAACGATACGACGTAGATTCACAAAGTTAACATAGTGGGACAATTTCCGCAAAACAACTAAGAGCATTGAAGCATGATGCTAAACTTCTCTGCTGTTTTGGTCACGAGGATACCACGTTCTAAATCGCCTGTCCTCGGTAGCAACACTAACTACCGAGTTCCAAACGACCTCTGGAAACAACGTCAGCACAAAAACTGTAGGTTGGGAGCTTCATGAAATGGGTTTCCATTGCCAGCAGCAGCACACAAGCCTAAGATCACCATGCACAATGCCAAGCCTCGGCTGGAGTGGTGTAAAGCTCGCCGACATTGGACTCTGGTGCAGTGGAAACGCGTACTCTGGAATTAACCACAAACACTGATATAACATTTGTTTTGTCCCTGATGTTATCCTGAGCTCTCCAATATCTCAGATGCATTTCAGACACTTCAAAACTGTTATAAAATTGGTTTCTATAGCAGTAGGGGCAAAATCTTCATCAAGTAATTGTTATATATATATATATAAAATAGGTATATATATACCTACAGGTGTCCTAAAATACAAATTAAAATAGCTAAATGGTCCATGTTTTTACTATCTTAAAACAACTTCATATGTTAGCTTAGTAAATATAGCCCTAAATGTATCACTTGTAAGCTAGCTGAACAAGTTTTAATCCATATGTCAGAGTGGTGTATTCTGCTGGAAACATACACTGATTATACAAAAAAATAAGAACACCTGCTCTTTCCAACACAGAACACATTTCTTAATCGGTAATTGACTAACTAATATTAAATTACAATGAAAATCAGACTGTGTCGAGATGGAAAAAGGTGATTATGAAGATTACTCCTCATCAGTATGTACTGTTGGTCTAAACCACAAGAAAATGTTGTCCTTCCACGTAATATCCTGTTGACTTGTAAGGTTTGTGTCTTCTGGTTAATGTGAGATGTACTATCAATAAATCGTAGGTGGGGTTTGTAAAGGGAAATGTGGCTAGAGGGGCTTCTATATAAAAAGGGGCTTGTCTGATTCCTAAGTCACTTTACCAGACCCCAACACGACTTTTACTCTTCACATCTCTACCAGCACAAATCATGAAGACATCTCTGGTCCTCCTTGCCTTCAGTCTGCTGGCTTGTTCAGGTGAGATTTTATTTATTAACTCAAGTAGTAACTACTATATATTCAGCACATACATTGGGATAGGGTGCAAGGGGAACTGTGGGTAGGAGGCCTAAATCAACTCCAAGTTCACCTTTGGTTTCAGAACCATACAAGTGAAGTACCCATCACTTGAGTGACGTATAAGTTTTTCTTCACAGTTTGGGAAATCCATGGGCAATGCCAAGAGGTTGACCTTGATGACCAGGAAGTAGTGGAAGTACAGCCGGAAAAGCGCATGGTAATAGTATGCTATGGTCAAAATGTTATGAACTAGCAGAAAGTGTAGACATTTCTGCAACTTCCTATTAGAATACTCAACCTGCTACTGAGTAACAGTAACAGAACAATCGGTATCAGCTTTTTTGGTCCTCCAATAATCGGTATTGGCGTTGAAAAATCATGATCGGTCGACCTCTATTGGAAACCCTTATGTCCGTAACCCAAATTGCAATTCCTATAGCTTCCACTAGATGTCAGTCTTTTTTCAAGGTTTCAGGTTTCTTTTTTGAAAAAAAAAAATCTTTCAGCGCGCGAGGGAGAAGGCGCGTGCTTACGAATTTTCCTCTCCTATAGAACATAGTACTTTCAGTGTGAAATATTATAGTTTATTTACATTTTAGACTACCTGAGGATTGATTAGAAACATTGTTTGACTTGTTTGGATCAAGTTTACCGGTAGCTTTTTGGACTCCTTTGTCTACATGTTGAATGAGTGGATTAGTGAAATCAATGGCGCCAACTAAACAGACCTTTTGGGATATAAAGAAGGATTTTTTTTTAACAAATCGACCATTCATGTTGTAGCTGGGACCCTTGGGATTGCAAACAGAGGAAGATGTTCAAAGATAAGTGACTTATTTTATCGTTATTTGTGATTTTGTGAAGCCTGTCCTGGTAGAAAAATATGTTGATGTGGGGCGCTATCCTCAGGTAATCGCATGGTATGCTTTCGCCGTAAAGCCTGACAACGCAGTTGGATTAACAAGAAGTTAAGATTTTAAATGATATAAGACACTTGTATGTTCATGAATGTTTAATATTATGAATATTTATTTGAATTGCGCGCCCTCCAATTTCACCGGATGTTGTCGGCTTCAATCCCGCTAGCGGGACACCCAGCCCCAAGAGTTAAGTATCAAAAGTATATATAATTTCAAATTCCTTATATTAAGCAAACCAGACTGCACAATTTTTTAAATATTTTTTTATATTGACGGATAGCCAGGGGCACAGTCCAACACTCAGACATAATTTACAAATGAAGCATTTGTGTTTAGTGAGTTTGCCAGATCAGATGTAGTAGGGATGACCAGAGATGTTCTCTTGATAAGTGTGTGAATTGGACAATTTTCATGTTAAAATGTAACGAGTACTTTTGGGTGTCAGGGAAAATGTATATGGAGTAAAAAGTACATTTATTTTCTTTCGGATGTAATGAAGTAAAAGTTGCCAAAAATATCATTAAGAAAGTAAAGTACAGATACCCCCCCAAAATATTTAAGTAGTACTTTACACCACTGCTTTGCAGTAATTTGACCATGAAGGCCTGATTTACGCAGTCTCCTCTGAACAGTTGATGTTAAAATGTGTCTGTTACTTGAACTCGGAAGCATTTATATTGGGATGTAATTTCTAAGGCTTGTAACTCTAATGAACTTATCCTCTGCAGCAGAGGTAACTCTGGGTCTTCCTTTCTTCTGGCGGTCCTCATGAGAGCCAGTTTCATTTAGAAGGCAAAAATCATATTTAATCTTCTCACAAATAGTTTCATATTAAATCATATATGTCCCACAAAATGTAGCTGTAAATCTGATAACTTGGACGTATACATTTGTAGAGTTACCGTTATTTGGTTATACCGTCCCTAATAAGATCACAAAACAACAACTGATTTGACATGATTGTTCTTTAAGTCCCTCCTGACCCTCATTATTTACGTGAGAAATATTTTTTAAATGTCTAACCTTTTGATGTTACAGTACTGCAAAACCTCTCTCTGTTGTAACAAAGGGATTTTTAACTTCCATTTCTGCAGAGTGGGAGAGAGAGTTTCTGCGAGGTTTTCACTGCCGCCATAAAACTGGCCAACTCCCCCAGGAGAAGGGGGTCTTGAAACCTTTGGTTAGCCAGAACCTTTGATGTCCATCCAGGAGGGCAAGTCATGACAATACCTATTTAGTTACATTTCATTGGGCCTATTTAGTTGCTATCTATATGCCTTACATTTTACCTCACAAAAGAAGGTCCACATATTTACCTGCACAAACCAGAAGAAGACCAATACTGATGATAAGAGAGGTGGTCCTCATATTCTCCTCAGTCACAAGATACTGAATGTTTTGGGCCAGTGTTGACGCAAAATACATTTTAGACATGGACCACTTACACCCTTGAAATCATTAGCACAACCCTTTATCGTTAGCAGTTATCACGACTAACATTATGTACTACAGCGTGACTTGTGTTTACATTTATAGTGGTACTCTGAAAGTAGTGAAAATACCTTTGTCAGTTGAGGGGGGAATTTGATCTGTATTGTGGAAGATCTTTGTTAAAATGCAGGGTGGGGGCAGTAGCGTAGCCTAGTGGTTAGAGCGTTGGACTAGTAACCTAAAGGTTGCAAGATCAAATCCCCAAGCTGACAAGGTATAAATCTGTCGTTCTGTCCATGAACAAGGCAGTTAACCCACTGTTCCTAGGCCATCATTGAAATAAGAATTTGTTCTTAACTGACTTGCCTAGTTAAATAAAGGTAAAAATGAATGTCATTTTGCCTTTAAATTTAATTTGAGCTATAACTTGGATCTTCCACGATACAATCAAATTGAGCCCAATTCACAGGATGATTTTTCCAATGTAAAATATCCAAAAGGGAGAGACCAAGCCCCTCATTTTAGAATGCATTCCAGGGAGATAGTATACATTAATAGCAAGGGTTTTATAGTGAAATGAAGGAGACCGTTTTGAATAACCTTCAGTATTTAATTCAATAAAAATTGCAGTTGTAATCAATCAATCAATCAAATATATTTATGAAGCCTGTTTTACACCACCCGATGTCACAAAGTGCTATACAGAAACCCAGCCAAAAACCCCAAACAGCAAGCAATGCAGATGTAGAAGCATGGTGGCTAGGAAAAACTCTCTAGAAAGGCAGGAACCTGGGAAGAAACCTAGAGAGGAACCAGGCTCTGATGGGTGGCCAGTCCTCTTCTGTCTGGATGGAATGTCAGTCTTTAGCAATGTTAATAAGTGACTTTAAAGACTGCCATTCCATCCAGACAGTTGTGTATGAAAATAATGTTAAGGTAAGCTATGACAGCGTGTTCTGAAAGAAACGTGTGCCCAGGGCAATCATGGGTAAATGGTATTTTATTTGCATAGCTTCAATTTCTTACAAGCATCCTTTGCGTCCTCATCATTGACAAGTTCGTCAATCAGTTTTTCTTTGTATTTATTGACAAGCTTCTTGCAGATGGCTTTGAGTATCCCCATGCTGCCACAAATAGAGTCCAGTTTAGCAGATATGTTTTCCTGCAAGTAAAAATATAGAGAGATAGATCACTTACAGAATATGTTTTTTATGTCATTGGTGACACAAATGAATTTGCTTACATAACATTGTGAGAATTGCAGAGATATAGCAGTATAAAGGGGTTTCTCAATAATTTCAATATGAACCTGACTAAGATTTATTATGGCTATAAAATACTGTATATTGATGAGACTGTTGTGTTTACACTGTTAGCTTCACATTTTCAGAGTAAAAACTCAACGGACACTATGACAGCTCAAACCAAGTTTATTCTTCCCAGAGGGTCAATACAGTTGCATTAGACAAAGACATGTTTAAAATAGTTGTGGTATATGTACCTGACTTTGGGTGGAGTCTCCCTCCTTCTCGCTAAACATTTGCATCTTTATTGAATCTAAGATGGCGCTGCAGTTGGACGTGTGTATCTGTGTCTATCCCGTGTCTTATCCCATGTAAATAGCCAGTCTTTTTCGTATATATCTTAATCTCACTTTCTATCTACAAACAAAATATACTTTCCTGCAACACGCCTCTCCCAGTGTGGTACGGATCTGCAATTTTTATACCTCATAGCTAGAACTTCCATCAGGAGCTAGCCAGCTAACTAGCTACTAGTCTTTGTTAGCCACGGCTAGCGGTCCTCGCCTTTTTTCCCCGTCATCAGCCAATCTTATCTCGGACAACACCTGCCAGTCTGCACAGCGCGATATCAACCCAGAGCATATCGGACTGCTTCTCTACATCATATCATCGGATTCCTGCCGCTCTGGATCATTACACCGGATCATTACTCCGGATCATTGCAGCTTGCTAGCTGTTATATATATACCAGCTAATGCTAGGGCTACAATACCTCCTTTGCTAATTTGCCTGAACCCTTTATTGTCAACATGGAGCCCCGTCAATCCATCACGACTGGACTACCGACATGATCGCCCGATGTGTTCTCAACAAGCTATTATGTTATGATGTTGCCGAAAAACCATTTACTAGCGCCAGCATGCTAGTTTTTCTAAATGCTGTTTCCAGTGCTCACCTAGCATAGTACTGACTACCGAACAGCACCTTGACTCACCTATTGCTGCTCTTTTGACCCTATGATCACTCGGGTACACAGCTGATGCCCCCGGGACTGTTTCAATAACACAGTACCTACTTTTGTTTCACTGTCGGCCCCAGCCTCGAACCCAGGTCCTGCATGTACCTAACTTACCCACTCTGCCCATTCATCTCCATTTACCCGTTGTTGCCTTAGATCTCCAGATCAACACCTGTGATTTCTTTATGCCTCTCTCTAATGTCAATATTCCTTGTCTACTGCTGTCTTGGCTAGTTTTTACTGTTTTATTTCATTGTAGAGGCCTCAGTCCCGCTCACAATGCCTTAGATAGCAATTTCGTCCCACCCCACACACATGTGGAGACCTCACATGCTTTAACTTGTCCCTCCAGAGACGAAACCTCTCTCATCGTCACTCAACACCTAGGTTTACCTCCACTGTACTCACATCCTACCATACTCTTGTCTGTACATTATGTCTTGAATCTATTCTACCATGCCCAGAAATCTGCTCCTTTTATTCTCTGTTCTCAACGCACTAGACGACCAGTTCTTATAGCCTGTAGCCATACCGGGGAGGCAGGGTAGCCTAGTGGTTAGAGTGTTGGACTAGTAACCGGAAGGTTGCATAGTTCAAATCCCTGAGCTGACAAGGTACAAATCTGCCCCTGAATAGGCAGTTAACCCACTGTTCCTAAGCCATAATTGAAAATAAGAATGTGTTCTTAACTGACTTGCCTAGTTAAATAAAGCTACACTTATCCTACTGTTCCTCTGGTGATGTAGAGGTTAATTCAGGCCCTGTAGCCCAAAGTTCAACTCCCATTCCCCAGGTGCTATCATTTGTTGACTTCTGTAACCGTAAAAGCCTTGGTTTCATGCATGTGAACATCAGAAGCCTCCTCCCTAAATTTATTTTATTCACTGCTTTAGCAGTGTCTGAATCCTGGCTTAGGAAGGCCACCAAAAATTCAGAAATGTCCATCCCCAACTACAAAAATGTTCGCCAAGATAGAACTTCCAAAGGGGGTGGAGTTAGCCTGCAGAGTTCTGTCATGCTATCCCGGTATATGCCCAAACAGTTTGAGTTTCTACTTTTAAAAATCCACCTTTCCAGAAACAACTCTCTCACCGTTGCTGCTTGTTATAGACCACCTTCAGCTCCCAGCTGTGCCCTGGACACCATATGGAATTGATTGCCACACATCTATCTTCAGAGCTCGTACTGTTAGGTGACCTAACTGAGACGTGCTTAACACCCCGGCCATCCTACAATATAAACTAGATGCCCTGAAACTCACACAAATTATCATGAAGCCTACCAGGTACAACTCTAAATCCGTAAACACGGGCACCCTCATAGATATCATCCTGACCAACATGCCCTCTAAATACACCTCTGCTGTCTTCAGCCAGGATCTCAGCGATCACTGCCTCATTGCCTGCGTCCGTAATGGATCCGCGGTCAAACGACTACCCCTCATCATTGTCAAACGCTACCTAAAACAATTTCATCAAGCAGGCCTTTCTAATCGACCTAGCCCAGGTATCCTGGAAGGATATTGACCTCATTCCGTCAGTAGTGGATGCCTGGTTATTCTTTAAAAGTGCTTTCCTCGCCATCTTAAACAAGCATGCCCCATTAAAAAAATAGAACAAAGAACAGATATAGTAGCCCTTGGTTCAATCCAGACCTGACTGGCCTTGACCAGCACAAAAACATCCTGTGGCATACTGCAATAGCATCGAATAGCCCCCGTGATATGCAACTTTTTAGGGAAATAGGAACCAATAAACACAGGCAGTTAGGACAGCAAAGGCTAGTTTTTTCAAACAGAAATGTGCATCCTATAGCACAAACTCCAACAAGTTCTGGGACACTGTAAAGTCCATGGAGAATAAGAGCACCTCCTCCCAGCTGCCCACTGCACTGAGGCTAGGAAACACTGTCACCACTGATAAATCCATGATAATTGAGTATTTCAATAAGCATTTTTCTACGGCTGGCCATGCTTTCCACCTGGCTACCCCTACCCCGGTCAACAGCCCTGCACCCCCCCCACAGCAACTTGCCCAAGCCTCCCCCATTTGTCCTTCACCCAAATCCAGATAGCTGATGTTATGAAAGCTGACAAAATCTGGACCCCTACAAATCAGCCAGGCTAGACAATCTGGATCCTCTCTTTCTAAAATGATCCACTGTAATTGTTGCAACCCCTATTACTAGCCTGTTCAACTTCTCTTTCGTTTCGTCTGAGATCCCTAAATACTAAATACTGAAAAGCTGCCGAGGTCATCCCCCTCTTCAAAGGCGGTGACACTCTAGACCCAAACTGTTACAGACCTATATCTATCCTACCCTGCCTTTCTAAAGTCTCCGAAAGCCAAGTTAACAAACAGATTCCAGACAATTTCGAATCCCACCGTACCTTCTCCGCTATGCCATCTGGTTTCCGAGCTGGTCATGGGTGCACCTCAGCCACTCTCAAGGTCCTAAACGATATCATAACCGCCATCGATAAAACACAATACTGTGCAGCCGTATTCATCGGACTGGCCAAGGCTTTCTACTCTGTCAATCACCGCATTCTTATCGGCAGACTCAACAGCCTTGGCTTCTCAAATGACTGCCTTGCCTGGTTCACAAACTACTTCTCAGAGTTCAGTGTGTCAAATCGGAGAGCCTGTTCTCCGGACCTCTGGCAATCTATGGGGGTGCCACAGGGTTCAATTCTCGGGCTGACTATTTTCTCTGTATACATCAATGATGTCGCTGCTGGTGATTCTCTGATCCACCTCAACACCATTCTGTATACTTCTGGCCATTCTTTTGACACTGTGTTAACAAACCTCCAGACGAGCTTCAATGCTATACAACACTCCTTCCATGGCCTCCAACTGCTCTTAAATGCAATTAAAACTAAATGCATGCTCTTCAACCGATCGCTGCCCTGACTTAGAATATGTGGACACCTACAAATACCTAGGTGTCTGGTTCGACTGTAAACTCTCCTTCCAGACTCACATTAAGCATCTCCAATCCAAAATTAAATCTAGAATTGGCTTCCTATTTCGCAACAAAGCATCCTTCACTCATGCTGCCAAACATACCATCGTAAAACGAACTATCCTACCGATCCTTGACTTTGGCTATGTCCTTTACAAAATAGCCTCCGTGTCACGCCCTGGCCTTAGTATTCTGTGTTTTCTTTGTTATGTTGATTAGACCAGGGTGTGACATGGGTGATTTATGTATCTTGTTTTGTCTAGGGGTTTTGTAGTCTATGGAGTTGTGTTCAGTTGAGTGTTCTAGGTAAGTCTATGGTTGCCTGGAGTGGTTCTCAATCAGAGGCAGGTGTTTATCGTTGTCTCTGATTAGGAACCATATTTAGGCAGCCATATTCTTTGGGTATTTTGTGGGTGATTGTTCCTGTCTCTGTGTTTTGCACCAGTTAGGACTGTTTTGGTTTTTCCATGTTTTCTTATTTTGTATAGTGTTCACGTTTTCATCTTTCATTAAAGATGTTTATAAATAACCACGCTGCATTTTGGTCCTCCTCTCCTTCACAGGAAGAAAACCGTTACACTCCGACACTCTACTCAGCAAATTGGATGTAGTCTATCACAGTGCATTCCGTTTTGACACCAAAGCCCCATATACTACCCACCACTGCGACCTGTATGCTCTAGGTAAAGCCACGTCTTATCTCAGCTCACTGGTCACCATAGCAGCACCCACCCGTAGCACATGTTCCAGCAGGTATATTTCACTGGTTACCCCCAAAGCCATCTCCTCCTTTGGCTGCCTTTCCTTCCAGTTCTCTGCTGCCAATGACTGAAACTAATTGCAAAAATCACCGAAGCTGGAGACTTATATCTCCCTCACTAACTTTAAGCATCAGCTGTCAGAGCAGCTTACCGATCATTGTACCTTTACATAGCCCATCTGTAAATAGCCCACCCAACTAACTCATCCCCATATATTTGTTTTGCGCCTTTACACCCCAGTATTTCTACTTGCACATCTATCACTCCAGTGTTTAATTGCTCAATTGTAATTATTTCGCCACTAAAGCCTATTTATTGCCTTACCTCCCTAATCTTACTACATTTGCCCACACTGTATATAGACTTTTCTATTTTGTTATTGACTGTAAGTTTGTTTATCCCATTTGTAACTCTGTGTTATTTGTGTCGCACTACTTTGTTATATCTTGGCCAGGTAGCAGTTGTAAATGAGAACTTGTTCTCAACTGGCCTACCTGGTTAAATAAAGGTGAATATTTCTAGGCAGGAAACTAAGTGATACGGGGAATAAACTTTTTTTTCTCTTAACGTGACCAGACATACCTCGACCCCCTTCATCACTAATCCATGGCTATCTCCCCTCTCCCCTCACTTGATCGTTTTCCCTGCACTCAGCACATTCCAAGCTTAATTGCACACACCATATACCTTCCTCCTACAGATAACCATTAACTTCTGGTGTAGACCCTCTAAATCTAAGCACTCAATAGTTCAATAGGATACCTGAAAATGAACCCCAAGTTTAGACGTTAGCACCCAGAATCCATCAACACTACAACTAAAAAGTGTATTTGCATTATATTTATTAAAGAGTGTAAAGCTAACGTGAGTTTGTTCTGTGACTGTAAAATGGAAGGTGAGCAATCTGTCATCATTACCTTGTTATCATCACCATCCAGCTGGGCCTTGACCTTGTTGATGATGCGCTTACACGCAAAGCAGGTACCTGGAAGGACAGCTTTGATCTGAGGGAGAGGGAGACATTTTAGGTTACAAAAATGATCAGGTATTTACTTAAATATGACATGGCAAAATGGTATTTCCAAATAATGACATTAACCTAGATTGTTTCTTTCTTTCTTTGGGATTAATTAAAACAAGCATCGCTGGGCTTAGTCTGTTTCTGCTCTCTTCACATGTTTGGCATGACAATGGGTTACAAGGAGTTGGGATGGTAGCACAAACAGACTGGCACTGGTGCTACCATTTTTTTCATGCAACCTCATGCAAACCCCAATTTCTTTAGGCTTCCCAGCTAGCACATACCGTTCTGAGAACCATGTGTCTTAGAGCTTGGTAAGAGCGTTGTTGGCCTATGGTTATTTTTGCAAACAAACTTCCCGCAACTTTCTGGGAAAGTTGCTTCCCACAGACGTCAAATCGATGTCTATTCCACATTGGTTCAGCGTAATTTCATTTGAAATGACATGGATACATCGTTGATTCAAAATGTGTGTGCCCAGTGGGTTGGCTTTGGAACATTCTCAGCACATTTAACCTTTCTGGCGTAGGCGTTCCGCTAGCGACCCACCTCGACAACATCCGGTTAAATTGCAGAGCGCCAAATTCAAAATACAGAAATAGTCATAATAAATATTCATAAAATATATATATACATCGGTTTAAAGATTAACATCTTGTTAAAACGTATTCGGGATAGGGGGCAGCATTTTAACTTTTGGATAAATAGCATGCCCAAATTCAACTTCCTGCTACTCATCACCAGAATATAAGATATCTATATTATTAGTAGATATGGATAGAAAACTCTGAAGTTTCTAAAACGGTTTGAATTATGTATGTGAGTATAACAGAACTTATGTAGCAGGCAAAACCCAGAGGACAAACCATTCCGTTTTTTTTTAGGTCACTGTCTAATCAACACATTTTCATTGGGAAATTAGATTTCTAAGGGACTTGTTTGCAGTAACTACTTGTTTGCAGTCTCCAAAGACTGTCACCAGTCTGGAAATTAGTTGAGGTTATTCCTTTGTGTAATGAAGAAGTACGGCCATCTTGAATCAGTGTAGCGTTATGTGTACTGTTTGAGAGTTGCGCAAGACTAGAAAGCCTGCTTGAGTTTGTTGTCGTCCTGTATTGACAACAGATAGGCCCGTCTTCAATTTGTTCGATTATTAACGTTTAACCTCTAGTGACGAGCAATCCCATATCCGGGAGCGTAATCATAGCCTCAAGCTCATTACCATAACACAACGTTTCCTATTCATGAAAATCGCAAATGAAATGAAATAAATATATTCAAACACAAGCTTAGCCTTTTGTTAAAAACACTGTCATCTCAGATTTTCAAAATATGCTTTTCAACCAAAGCTACACAAGCATTTGTGTAAGAGTATTGATAGCCTAGCATAGCATTAAGCCTAGCATTCAGCAGGCAACATTTTCACAAAAACAAGAAAAGCATTCAAATAAAATCATTTACCTTTGAAGAACTTCGGATGTTTTCAATGACGAGACTCTTAGTTAGATAGCAAATGTTCATTTTTTCCAAAAATATTATTTGTGTAGCTGAAATAGCTCCGTTTTGTTCATCACGTTTGGCTAAGAAAAAGACCGGAAAATGCAGTCACTTACAACGCCAAACTTTTTTCCAAATTAGCTCCATAATATCGACAGAAACATGGCAAACATTGTTTAGAATCAATCCTCAAGGTGTTCTTCACATATCTATTCGATAATCTATCAGTGATGGCAGTTGGCTTCTCATCAGAAGCAAACGGAAAAATACTGCAGCTGGAGATTACGCAATAATTGCGACGGAGGACACCAAGCGACCACCTGGTAGATGTAGTCTCTTATGGTCAATCTTCCAATGATATGCCTACAAATACGTCACAATGCTGTCGACACCTTGGGGAAGCGACAGAAAGCCTAAGCTCATTCGTGGCCCATTCACAGCCATATAAGGAGTCATTGGCATGAGGCGGTTTAAAAAAATGTGGCACTTCCTCATTGGATTTTTATCTGGGTTTTTTCTGTAACATCAGTTCTGTGGCACTCACAGACAATATCTTTGCAGTTTTGGAAACGTCAGAGTGTTTTCTTTCCAAAGCTATCAATTATATGCATAGTCGAGCATCTTTTCGTGACAAAATATCTTGTTTAAAACAGGAACGTTTTTCATCCAAAAATTAAAATAGCGCCCCCTATATCCAAGAAGTTAAAAATACCTAAAGTTGTATTACAAAAGTATTTTGAAATGTTTTGGCAAAGTTTACAGGTAACTTTTGAGATATTTTGTAGTGACGTTGCTCAAATTGGAAGCTGTTTTTTCTGGATCAATCGTGCCAAATAAATTGACATTTTGGATATATATGGACGGAATTAATCGAACAAAATGACCATTTGTGATATTTATGGGACATATTGGAGTGCCAACAAAATAAGCTTGTCAAAGGTAAGGAATGATTTACATTTTATTTCTACGTTTTGTGTTGCGCCTGCAGGGTTGAAATATGCTACTCTCTCTTTTACTGTTGTGCTATCATCAGATGATAGCATCTTATGCTTTTGCCGAAAAGCCTTTTTGAAATCTGACATGTTGGCTGGATTCACAACGAGTGTAGCTTTAATTTGGTATCTTACATGTGTGATTTAATGAAAGTTAGATATTTATATAATTTTATTTGAATTTGTCGCTCTGCATTTTACCTTGAAATTGGCGAAGTGGGACACAAGCGTCCCCCCTATCCCAGAGAGGTTTTAATCCAGCCGCAGATTTCAAAAAAGCATGTATAGGCATTCAATTGAAAATACCCACATCAAAAAAATCCCACATCCTGGATGGATTTTCCTCAGGTTTTCGCCTGCCATATCAGTTCTGTTATAATCATAGACATGAAACCTTAGAGTGTTTTCTATCCAAATCTACCAATTATATGCATGTCCTAGCTTCTGGGCCTGATTAACAGGCAGTTTACTTTGGGCACGCTTCTCATCCAGACGTCGAAATACTGCCCAAGCCATAAGAAGTTTGAAGTATGTTCACTGGGGACAAATTCCCTGCCATCCAGGACCTCTATATCAGGAGGTGTCAGAGAAAGGCCCTAAAAATTGTGAAAGACTGCAGCAATCCAAGTCATAAACTATTCTCTATGCTACCCCACGGCAAGCAGTACCAGAGTGCCAAGTGTTGTCCAAAAGGCACCTAAACAGCTTCTACCCTCAGGCAATAAGACTGCTGAACAGTTCATCAAATGGCTACCCGCACAATTTAAATTTAACCCCTTTGTTATTTGTTTCTTGATCTAAATTGACTTCCTTGCACTGGCTCTATGCACACTCACTAGACTCAATCTACACACTCACACATACTACACTGACACTCCAACACACTCATACGCTCACACACACACACACACACACACACATATTGACAACACTCACACATAGACACACTCCCACATACACTGCTGCTATTCTGTTTATTATATATCTTGATTGCCTAGACACTTTTACCCCTACCCAAATGTACATACTAAATTTCCTCAACTGCCTCGTACCCCTGCACATTGACTTGGTACTGGTGCTCCTTGTAAATAGCCTCATTATTGTTTTTATTGAGTTACAATTTCTTTTTTTATTTAGCAAATATGTGTGTTACTTTTTTAACTCTACACTGTTGAGAGTGGGCATGTAAGTAAGCATTTCACTGTAAAGTTGTGTTGGCCGTGCCCACTAATTGACCACACCTGATCTCAACTAGAGTCCATGAGTATCCCCAACAGTACAAATTGTTTGGTAGACCGGACAAGCATACCAGATTCAACTTATTAACTAGTTATCAAACTGAATCAGGTGTTTTTGTCCGGGGCAGTACTCACTAATACAATACAATGAAAAGTCTCCAACACTACCTCGACATGGTTGTCATCTCTGTCCATTAGGTAGTCCCCCCACATGTCCTCCTCCTCTTTCAGATTCCCCCCACCTTGAGACTTGAAGGGCTGAGCAAAGGCTACAAAAAAAGATTCTATTAGCATTGTCATTTTATGACAAAAACGGTAACATCTTTACAATAGGTAAATGGTCAATCCATTTGGATTCAATCACTTTTTGACAGCACCCCTTTCGATTTGAATGATTCCGTCCATATATGACCATTACAGGAGTGCTCAGAAAGTGACATTTTAGACCTGAATGCCAAGATATTAAAGAGATAAAAGTGTTCAATGTTTACATATTTTGCATAACCCACCATACTATGAGACATCCATGTCTTCATCACTGGGAAATATTCAATGGTTGAGATTAATATAATTTAAAAGCTTACAAATGGGGTTGTCAAATATTTTATCATTTCTGGGGGTTCAAATAAAAAGTTTATATTTTTTACCTTTAAAAAAATCAATGATCTAAAAACGTGAACATTTCTATTTTTTTCATGTTGACAGATGTTGTAGTTTAGACCCTATTCTACATCATCATCTAAGTTGTGTTGTGCCCGCCATCGGTTGAGACACAACATGCTCTTGAAGACAGGGTGGATATCATGTTTTGGCTGATAAATGTACTAAAATGTGAATCTAATGGTTGGAGGTCCACACACCAGAGAATGTTGACTTGAATGGGAATATCTGTTGTTATAAATTATACTGTCAATCCTCCATAGGAAACCTATTGGAATCATAAAAGATACCGGATGCCAACACAAAAAACAACACAAAAAGCTCAGATTTGAAATAGGGTTTAAGCTTCAAAATAATCGGAGTTGAAGCGTTTTTAGATGCATTCTTTTTTTTAAATAAAATAAAATGTGAAGTAAGGGGGTGGATCAGCTTTAATATTGCAGATTGTTGCTTCCATCAATGTAATCGTCTGCATAATTTTCAATCCCCCATATATTTTTGGGGTAAATATATATCTATATACAGTTGATGTCGGAAGTTTGCATACACTTAGGTTGGAGTCATTAAAACTAGTTTTTCAACCACTCCATAAATTTCTTGTTAACAAACTATAGTTTAGGAAAGTCGGTTAGGACATCTACTTTGTGCATGACGCAATTAATTGTTCCACCAATTGTGTACAGACAGATTATTGCACTTATAATTCACTGTATCACAATTCCAGTGGGTCAGAAGTTTACATACACTAAGTTGAATGTGCCTTTTAAACAGCTTGGAAAATTCCAGAAAATTATATCATGGCTTCAGAAGCTTCTGATAGGCTAATTGACTTAATTTGAGTCAATTGGAGGTGTACCTGTGGATGTATTTCAAGGCCAACCTTCAAACTCAGTGCCTCTGCTTGACATCATTTGAAAATTAAATTAAAAGAAATTAGCCAAGACCTCAAAAAAGGAAATTGTAGACCTCCACAAGTCTGGTTCATCCTTGGGAGCAATTACCAAATGCCTGAAGGTACCACATTCATCTGTACAACCAATAGTACGCAAGTATAAACACCATGGGACGACGCAGCCGTCACACCGCTCAGGAAGGAGACGCCTTTTGTCTCCTAGAGATGAACATACTTTGGTGCGGAAAGTGCAAATCAATCCCAGAACAACAGCAAAGGACCTTGTGAAGATGCTGGAGGAAACAGTTACAAAAGCATCTGTATCCACAGTAAAACGAGTCCTATATCGACATAACCTGAAAGGCGCTATAAAAAAGCCAGACTACGGTTTGCAACTGCACATGGGGACAAAGATCGTACTTTTTGGAGAAATGTCCCCTGGTCTGATGAAATAAAAATAGAACTGTTTGGCCATAATGACCATCGTTATGTTTGGAGGAAAAAGGGGGATGCTTGCGAGCTGATGAACACCATCCCAACCCTGAAGCACAGGGGTGGCAGCATCATGTTGTGGGGGTGCTTTGCTGCAGGAGGGCCTGTTGCACTTCTCAAAATAGATGGCATCATGAGGTAGGAAAATGATGTGTCTATATTGAAGCAACATTTCAAGACATCGGTCAGGAAGTTAAAGCTTGGTCGCAAATGGGTCTTCCTAATGGACAATGACCCCAAGCATTCTTCCAAAGTTGTAGCAAAATGAAGTTAAGGACAACAAAGTCAAGGTATTGGAGTGGCCATCACAAAGCCCTGACCTCAAACCCATAAAATGTGTGGGTAGAACTGAAAAAGTGTGTGCGGGCAAGGAGGCCTAACAAACTGACTCGGTTACACCAGCTCTGTCAGGAGGAATGGGCCAAAATTCACCCAACTTATTGTGGGAAGATTGTGGAAGGATACCCAAAATGTTTGACCCAAGTTTTTTTTAAATTAAATTGTGAAAAACTGAGTTTAAATGTATTTGGCGGAAGTTTACATACACCTTAACCAAATACTTTTAAACTCAGTTTTTCACAATTCCTGACATTTAATCCAAGTAAAAATTCCCTGGATTTCTATTTGACATATATATTGTCAATTGTGCTGTGATGCTTCACAAAAGTACTGAACCTTTCTATTCTCATAGCTTCTACAGTTTGTAAATTAAAGATTTAAAAAATGATTATGATAAAATAATTATTATATTTTTGGTCGATTGACTATGACTTTTAAAATCACCCAGTATTGCTATCTGCAGCATTAGTACTAGGTAAATGTTGCTATTCTTCAATTCTTCAGCCATTCCTGGACCTGTGACCAAAAACAAGCTACATATGGACAGTACCATTATAAATTATATAATGCCTCTGCTTTCCTCGCAGCAATATCTACAGAGCTGGGAAGATTGTATCCCCCATGTATATAACATTCTATTGGTTGCAAGAATTTTGTATAGACATTTTAATTGAACATTTTGAAATTTTGAATCTGGCGTTGTTATGCGCTTCAGTTCATAAACCATGTGCCATTGAATCAGTACATCGAAAAATCTCTTCCCAACTATTTTGCAACTTATATGGCACAGCTGTCAATTTTTTGGTCCTTCAATGAAATTGATATCTATTTTTATTTATCACAATTTTCTTTAACCATTTTTTGGTATTTAAGGACCAAGTTTCTTACTTTTGCCTCCTCCATTGTTGTGATAATGCTGCAATTAGTTGGTTGTAATTTTGGGTAGAGAAGACATTTCCGTATGTCTATGTTAGCTACATGTGTGACAACTCACCAGTCCTATTTATGATATAATTTACAAAGATTATACCTTTTTTTTTATTATTAAAAACAACGTTTGTTTTTTAATCAATTAGTATATTTCAGTTTAACCACAATATTTGTTGTATTATTTGTTCTGTGTTTTCAGGTGGATTAAAATGAATTTGCAACCAAATTTCGAAGGCTTGTTTAAAAAATAACAAGATTTTGGAGATGATTTCGTTTTCAAATAACCAAAAGTGAACAGTTGTAATCTGAATAAAGAACATTTAATTTAATTTAACTAGGCAAGTCAGTTAAGAACAAATTCTTCTTTATAATGACGGCGGGTTAACAGTTAACCCACACAACAGTGGGTTAACTGCCTTGTTCAGGGGCAGAACAGCAGATTTTTACCTTGTCAGCTCAGGGATTTGATCGAGCAACCTTTCAGTTACTGGCCTAAAGCTCTAAACACTAAGCTACCTGCCACCCCAACACGGGGTGAGACATTCTTACTAATTTACTAGAGAACCATTTTGGATTTAAGTATAACTTTTGTATGACTGATGCCTTTAGTGACAGGGCAAATGCTTTAATATTAAATCATTTCTGCCCTCCGAATTCATATTTGTTAAATAAATCACTCCTTTTATTTATTTATTTTTATTTATTTATTCTTCATATCATTTAGAAAGCAAGTCACTAGGTGTAGGCAAAACCATAAGCAAATACTGTGATATGACTAAATAATTCATCAGTGTGATTTTTCCACAGGTATTTTCCTTTCCATGGTAGCAAGATCTTACTGATTTTTGCTAACTTTCTATAAAAGTGTATTGGATTGAGATAATTTCTTTATTTTTGGGGAAATATACTGAGTATGTCCACATCCCCGTCAGACCATTTTATTGGTAAACTACACGGTAATGTAAAAAATAATTTCTCATAATTTCTCATAATTCGGTTTTAATCCAGAGAGTTTAGAAAAGGTATCTAGATCGTCTGAGGCTGTGCAGGGATTCAAATTGTGGTTTTGAAAGAAAACATGAATCATCAGCGTACAATGACACCTTTTTTTTAAACCATGGATTTCTAATCCCTTTAATATTATTGTTGGATCTAATTTTAACACCTAATATTTCAATGGCAATAATAAATATATCTGCCGATAATGGATAACCTTGTTTTACTCCAGTAAAAAAAATGTTGGTGCCATTTCTATGTTGAAGATTGAAAAATAATTTGGTGCATTTTTCCGATATTCCATCCATTTCGCTTTATTTTTATAATATATTATACTGGATCTTTCTTGAATAAGTTCCTCCATTTCTTTTTATTTTTCCGCTAACGTATTCTGTCTCTCTATGGTACAGTTTTATTGCTATTTAACTGTACTGTTAGTCCTTCAGTTTCCTTTGTTAATATGGACTCTTTTGACCAAAATTGCTTTTGTTTTATAGATGAGTGCTGAATTGCATGGCCTCTAAAGGCACATTTAAAAGTGCCCCATACAATAAGGGAATCTGCTGTACCTATGGTATATCGGAAAAAGTCAGTTATAAATTATTCTGTCCTAGTTTAAAACAAGTTATCATCCAGTAGGCTTTGATTCAATTTCTAATATCCTCGCCACATGGAAATTCTGTAAGAGTTTTATATATATGCCAATTATGTGATTATCCGACCGCATTCTGTCCCCTATCAACACTTTTTAAAGTTTTGGTGCCAGAGAGAATGACATAAGAAAGTAATCAAGACGACTAGCTTGATTAAGCCTCCGCCATGTATATCTCTCTAGGTCATATATCCATATCCACTAATTCCAATATATGCATGACATTCATGATTTCCTGAAGTGCCTGAGGGTGATAGTTTGTAATGTGATTTCCTTTACGGTCCATAGAGGTATTTAAAACCGTATTAAAATCTCCCACCATAATAATAAGAGTCTAGTGTTGCTTGTAGAGTTGATACATTCTTATATATATTCAAAGAAGCTTGGATCATCATTATTTGGACCGTATAGGGTAAAAAGCCATATTTGTTTATTGTCCAATAACATGTTTAAAATAATCCATCTACCTTGATGATGTGTTTGGACAATTAGCACATTTAGATCAAAATTACTGTTAATTAATATCACCACCCCTTTTGAATTTCTTTGCCCATGGGAAAATATATATTCCCCCCCCCAGTCCTTTTTCCACAAAACTTCATCTAAAATTGTTGAATGAGTTTCCTGTAAACAATAGATATTATATTCCTTCTCTTTAACCAGGTAAATACTGATAGTATTTTCTTATTATCTTTCTTATGATCTGTCATATAAACATTACAATTATAACTGGCTATACTTATTTCACCAATTACCATAATGAAACACAAGTTTCTATTCTATTTATCATAATATAAGGTTTGTAGATGTACCATTAAAATATAACATGATGATTGAATGTCTAAAGCTGATGATATTTGATATTTGCATTGCTACTGAGTAAACCTCCAATTGGTCCCCACTATTCCACCCACTAAAAGCCCTCCTCATCCCGAGTTGGGTTGTCATCCCAATGCCCAGCAGACCGCCAAAAGGCCCCCAGGATCCCATGGACCCCAGAGACTGGGACTCATCCTTCGAAAAGAGCACCCAGTGCCACCCACAAAACAGAAGCAGATCAACTGTCAAATGCATTTCCATTGCTCTTACGTCGATTTGTATTATATATAGCCATTAAAAAATATATACTTTAAAAATCCTGTTTATCTTATTTTCCATAGTTAGCCATTTATACTGTATATGTAGTAATGTAGACAGTTTATGCAAAGGATTTTTAACTCTCACCAGTCTCGCGATTTGCCAAAATTACATTATGGCAAGCGTTTATGCAAAACTGAGCAAAAAAATGGGCAGAAATGGGGAGATTTGATTAACCATTGTCATGTTAACAGTTTTCAAAATGACAATTCTTTATAAAAGAAAAATATGCAAGACATAATAAAATACTGTAGATTGACAACACTTGTAAGCATTTAAACTCAACTGTTTATCTTTTCCAGTGATGAAGACATGGATGTCTCATGGTATGGTGGGGTATGCAAAATTATTCAACTTTGAGCACCTTTTGTCTCCTGAATGTTAATCAGGACCAAAATGTTACTTTCTGACCACTTCTTCCATGGGCAAACATGTATTGTATTAAAATGGACTTGCCCTAAAGCTGGATTTCAATATGAAATTTTTCTGACATATCACCCATATTTCACAAAAGAAGACCCATATATTTACCTGCACAAACCAGCAGAAGAACGACATTGATGACCCTCATTTTCTTCTCAGTGAAAAGGTAGAAATGGATAATAAAGCAACTGTTGTAAGCCAGTGTAGTTAACTTGGTCCTGGTTGGATAGCACAGAACGTCTGCTCTTTTCTACCCATTGCCTCTGGCTTGATTGGTTGCCGTTGTGGAGGGGAAGGAGCGTTGTTAGCAAGGTTGAGGGATTGGATCTGAGACCGGGTGGGGGGGGGCAATATTGTCGTTTAAGGTATTTTATAAATGGGCATTGAAACACTATCAGTCTTCAAAGCGAAGATCAGAAAGCTGACTTCCTTTTTCACTAGCTGTACCACAAATACAGATAACTGCCCAAATAAAGGAAACACCAACAGAGTTTCTTAATAGGGTGTTGGGTATCCACGAGCCAGAACAGCTTCAATTCACCTTGGCATAGATTCTACAAGTTTCTGAAACTCCACTGGAGGGATGCCACTCCTTTCTTCCACAATAATTCCATAATTTGGTGTCATGTTGATGGTGGTGGAAAACGCTGTCTCAGGCACCACTCCAGAATCACCCATAAGTGTTCAATTGGGTTGAGATCTGGTGACTGAGATGACCATGGCATATGGTTAACATTATTTTCATGCTCATCAAACCATTCAGTGACCACTTGTGCCCTGTGGATAGGGGCATTGACATCCTATGGGGGCGTAGCCATGTTAGCCTAAAAAATGGCCTGCCCAGCATTGTTATACATGACCCTAAGCATGAAGGGATGTTAGATGCTTAAATAACTCAGGAACTATGTGTGGAAGCACCTGCTTTCAATATACTTGTATCTATCCCTCATCTACTCAAGTGTTTCCATTATTTTGGCAGTTATATGTAAATGCTACATCCTGACTTGTGGCAACTCAGTGTGCGGCCTAAAACGTTCACAACCTAGAGCCAACACATTTTCTAAATGTGTACACAATTGACAAGTCCATTTACATTTTATATGATAGAAGTGCTCTCCTAACCATGCTAATGTATGACATTGAAATTAAGTGGAATGCTGCAGGGATTTGAATCTGATTTCACCTGACCACAACGCCTCTCCCTATCTGTAGTCTGCTGATAATGAGAGTGAACTTTAAAATGTATCAGCTATGTAGTAATTAATGACCAAATAAATGCAGTAAAGCCAAATGGAAAAGGTTGCTGTTTGTGGGAGACTCGATTTAAATGTTTGTACACTGCCTTCGGAATGTATTCAGACTCATTTTTTTACACATTAGGTACCTTAAAACCTTATTCTAAAATGATGTTTTTTCATCCTCAGCAATCTACACACAATACCCCATAATGACAAAGTGAAAACAAGTTTAGACATTTTTACAAATGTATAAAATATTACAAACAGAAATAACGTATTTACATAAGTATTCAGACCTTTTGCTATGAGACTCGAAATTCAGCTCAGGTGCATCATGTTTCGATTAATCATCCTTAATATGTTTCTACAACTTGAATGGAGTCCACCTGTAGTAAATTCACTTATTTAGACATGATTTGGAAAGGCACACACCTGTCTATACAAGAGCCCACAGTTGACAGTGCATGTCAGAGCAAAAACGAAGCCATGGGGTCGAAGGAATTGTCCGTAAAACTCCGAGACAAGATTGTGTTGAGGCAAAGATCTGGGGAAGGGTACCAAACAATTTCTGCAGCTTTAAAGGTTGCCAAAAACACAGTGGCCTCCATCATTCTTAAATGTAAGAAGTTTGGAACCACCAAGCAATCGGGGGAGAAGGGCCTTGGTCAGGGAGGTGACCAAGAACCCGATGGTCACTCTGACAGAGCTCCAGAGTTCCTCTTTGGAGATGGGAGAACCTTCTAGAAGGACAACCATCTCTGCAGCGCTCCACCAATCAGCCCTTTATGGTAGAGTGGCCAGACGGAAGCCACTCCTCAGTAAAAGGCACATGACAGCCCGCTTGGAGTTTGACAAAAGTCACCTAAAGACTCTCAGACCTTGAGAAACAAGATTCTCTGGTCTGATGAAACCAAGATTAAACTCTTTGGTTTAAATGCCAATAGTCACGTCTGGAGGAAACCTGGCACCATCCGTACGATGAAGCATGGTGGTGACAGAATCCTCCTGTGGGGATGTTTTTTAGCGGCAGGTACTGGGAGACTAGTCAGGATCGAGGCAAAGATGAATGGAGCAAAGTACAGAGAGATCCTTGATGAAAACCTGCTCTAGAGCTCTCAATCAAATGTATTTCTAAAGCCCTTTTTACATCAGCAGATGTCACAAAGTGCTATACAGAAACCCACCCTAAAACCCCAAACATCAAGCAATGCAAATGTAGAAGCACGGTGGCTCAAGACCTCAGACTGGGGTAAAGCTTCACCTTCCAACAGGACATTGACCCGAACACAGTCAAGACAACGCATGAGTGGCTTCGGGACAAGTCTCTGAATGTCCTTGTGTGGCCCAGCCAGAGCCCGGACTTAAACCTGATCGAACATTGCTGGAGAGACCTGAAAATAGCTGTGCAGCAACACTCCCCATCCAACCTGACAGAGCTTGAGAAGAACTGCAGAGAAAAATGGGAGAAACCAAATACAGGTGTGCCAAGCTTGTAGCGTTACTCACTGCCAAAGGTGCTTAAACAAAGTTCTGAGTAAAGGTTCTGAATACTTATGTAAATGTGTTATGTCATATTTTTTTTAAATGATAAATTAGCTAAAAAAATATGCTTTGTAATTATGGGGTATAGTGTGTAGATTGATCCATTTTAGAATAAGGCTGTAACCTAACAAAATGTGGAAAAAGTCCAGGGGTCTGTATACTTTACGAAGGCACTGTATATCTGCTTCTGAGAGGATTATAGCTAGACTAGAGCATAATCACATGCTTGTCTTAGTCTGGCTTGCCTCAAACTGATAAGACACAGCAGCCGTGGAAAGAGACTATGTGACCACTGATATGTACTTGTTACACTCTCTGTAAACTATTTCAGTTTTCATGCATACTACAGTACAGATTTCAAACTGTGAAAAAGTTTGTGTATGTTTGTACCACTGTCCTCAACCGTAATAGTGTGGTTAGCAGCACTTCACACACATGGGTATGCTTAAATAGTTAATAGTAGCATCATCCACAAGTTGCACTCACAGAAACCAGTTAACCAGTTAACCATAATCGCCTTGGCCCAATCTCTGCGTGATATAGTGATGAACTGAGGTGACAACACTGTGTGACTAGGACCTTTCCCACAGTATCCTGAAGCCCACCCAACACCCTTCTTTGTGGAAATGTTAAACAGTGAGAAGAAGGCCATCAGTGGGTTAACAAACAGGAAACTACAGTGTGAAGCTGTGTGTCTTTACAAACTCACACCAAGTTGGGGGTGTAACATCGTTTCACTTGCAAGACTTATGGCACTCCACCCCCAGTGTTGTGTCGGGGATACAGTGGCTGTGGGAAGAGACTAGGGGGGAACATGACAGAACGCGATTTAATAATTTCTCAGCTTGACCATTTCTTCAGTCAGTCAGCAAATGTTGGGAGATTGATGGAAAAAAGCACCATGGCAATAAGCAGTCCAAAAATAATGATAATTATGTTCAATTTATTTATGTTTTCCATTTAATACTTACAAAACATAGACACAATACAAATAGACACAGTTCACATGTTTAAAGGCATACACCCCCTTGTAATACGTATAGCTACATAATGCATACAACATATTGGTGCTGAGATCTCTCTGCAGCCTGTGTCACCAAAAGATGTCCCAAATATGAGGACCAAGGAGGGTAGATAATCTCAAGTGTATGTAACCGATGTGAAATGGCTAGCTAGCGGTGGTGCGCGCTAATAGCGTTTCAATCGGTGACGTCACTCGCTCTGAGGACTTGAAGGAGTTGTTCCCCTTGATCTGCAAGGGCCGCGGCTTTTGTGGCACGATGCTTCGTGGGTGACTGTTGTTGATGTGTGCAGAGGGTCCCTGGTTCGAGCGAGGGGACGGAAGCTATACTGTTACATGTACACACTGGATTCCAAGCGACACCAGTCTTTAGCGGTGTGAGAACGGAGTTCTCCTCACAGTTAGGGGGCAGTAGCGAGCAGGAATATATTGATAAAAGTCACCTTGTCCTTGAGAGAGATTTACACGGTTATCAAAATGTCACTCCAGGGTAAGCCTACACGAAACACAGCCCTTATTTTAAGTGTTTCTAAAATGAATGGTGGAAAAACGATTGGAACCTTTTCCCTTTTTGCCCGCTAGGTTTTACGAGGTTTTTGAATCCTCCACTGTGGGGCTCTATTGCTGGAATAATTGTCTTGATCCAAGCCCATGCATGCTTCCTATTATCATGTATTCTAGTTGATTTGTTTACAGCAGATAGTTTATTTTGATTGTACAAATGCGTCAATATGTGTGTGTGGGGGAGGGGGGGAATTCTATAAATAATGGGTCCAATGTGTGACATTGGCATCAACATTTCCAAATGGTTTGAAAAAAACGTAAATTGGATTTTCATACAGTTCCACATGTATACTTACATTACATTTACATTTAAGTCATTTAGCAGACGCTCTTATCCAGAGCGACTTACAAATTGGTGCATTCACCTTATGACCTCCAGTGGAACAGTAGTGCATCTAAATCTTTTCAGGGGGAGGGGGGGTGAGAGGGATTACTTTATCCTATCCTAGGTATTCCTTAAAGAGGTGGGGTTTCAGGTGTCTCCGGAAGGTGGTGATTGACTCCGCTGTCCTGGCGTCGTGAGGGAGTTTGTTCCACCATTGGGGGGCCAGAGCAGCGAACAGTTTTGACTGGGCTGAGCGGGAACTGTACTTCCTCAGTGGTAGGGAGGCGAGCAGGCCAGAGGTGGATGAACGCAGTGCCCTTGTTTGGGTGTAGGGCCTGATCAGAGCCTGGAGGTACTGAGGTGCCGTTCCCCTCACAGCTCCGTAGGCAAGCACCATGGTCTTGTAGCGGATGCGAGCTTCAACTGGAAGCCAGTGGAGGGAGCGGAGGAGCGGGGTGACGTGAGAGAACTTGGGAAGGTTGAACACCAGACGGGCTGCGGCGTTCTGGATGAGTTGTAGGGGTTTAATGGCACAGGCAGGGAGCCCAGCCAACAGCGAGTTGCAGTAATCCAGACGGGAGATGACAAGTGCCTGGATTAGGACCTGCGCCGCTTCCTGTGTGAGGCAGGGTCGTACTCTGCGGATGTTGTAGAGCATGAACCTACAGGAACGGGCCACCGCCTTGATGTTAGTTGAGAACGACAGGGTGTTGTCCAGGATCACGCCAAGGTTCTTAGCGCTCTGGGAGGAGGACACAATGGAGTTGTCAACCGTGATGGCGAGATCATGGAACGGGCAGTCCTTCCCCGGGAGGAAGAGCAGTTCCGTCTTGCCGAGGTTCAGCTTGAGGTGGTGATCCGTCATCCACACGGATATGTCTGCCAGACATGCAGAGATTCGATTCGCCACCTGGTCATCAGAAGGGGGAAAGGAGAAGATTAATTGTGTGTCGTCTGCATAGCAATGATAGGAGAGACCATGTGAGGTTATGACAGAGCCAAGTGACTTGGTGTATAGCGAGAATAGGAGAGGGCCTAGAACAGAGCCCTGGGGACACCAGTGGTGAGAGCACGTGGTGTGGAGACGGATTCTCGCCACGCCACCTGGTAGGAGCGACCTGTCAGGTAGGACGCAATCAAGCGTGGGCCGCGCCGGAGATGCCCAACTCGGAGAGGGTGGAGAGGAGGATCTGATGGTTCACAGTATCGAAGGCAGCCGATAGGTCTAGAAGGATGAGAGCAGAGGAGAGAGAGTTAGCTTTAGCAGTGCGGAGCGCCTCCGTGATACAGAGAAGAGCAGTCTCAGTTGAATGACTAGTCTTGAAACCTGACTGATTTGGATCAAGAAGGTCATTCTGGGAGAGATAGCGGGAGAGCTGGCCAAGGACGGCACGTTCAAGAGTTTTGGAGAGAAAAGAAAGAAGGGATACTGGTCTGTAGTTGTTGACATCGGAGGGATCGAGTGTAGGTTTTTTCAGAAGGGGTGCAACTCTCGCTCTCTTGAAGACGGAAGGGACGTAGCCAGCGGTCAGGGATGAGTTGATGAGCGAGGTGAGGTAAGGGAGGAGGTCTCCGGAAATGGTCTGGAGAAGAGAGGAGGGGATAGGGTCAAGCGGGCAGGTTGTAGGGCGGCCGGCCGTCACAAGACGCGAGATTTCATCTGGAGAGAGAGGGGAGAAAGAGGTCAGAGCACAGGGTAGGGCAGTGTGAGCAGAACCAGCGGTGTCGTTTGACTTAGCAAACGAGGATCGGATGTCGTCGAAGAATAAAAGAAGAATAAAAGTTAATATATGCAAATTACCCATTACTCAACATGTAGGTCTACCCACCTATAAGCCTAGGACTATACATCCTTTAAGCAGGGCTCATACAGACATTCGCAAGTCAAATACAAGGACTTTCAGGGACTTTTTCAGGCACTTAATTGTAGGACCTCAATGTTATAATTGTATCCTTTATATAATTTTAAGCATAGGGCCTAATATAGAACCCCCCACCTAAACTAAAAGCATGCTAAAAGTGTCACAAGTAGGCCATTAGCACTTTAAGAGTAATGCATTTTTTAAGCTTTGATATTCAAATTATGACATAATAAAATATGAGAATAATGTGGACATTGCCTGACTAAATATATTGGATGCACGCATGGAGGTTCAGACACATAATGCCATGAATTGTCACGCTCTTTCAAAATCGAACCCAGAAGCAGACCAGGACAAGTAGAGTAGGAAGAAGGTGAGTATTTATTTACAAGTGAAAGTGAATGGGTAGATATATCCAGGTGGCGTAGCGGGCAGCGGTGGTGAGTTGATGGGAGTAAATAGGTGGATCCAATGGGGTAGCGGAATCCTCCGACGACCAGGCGGGAATGGGGTAAATGATCCGGGTGTGTAATGTTCATGGCTAACGATCCGGCAGGGAATGGATGTCAGGTCAGAGCTTTTGAAGGGGAGAGGTGATGATCAGGACAGGTGTGCAGATTACTGATGGGATACAGGTGCGAGTGAACATCGATCTCCCAACAAGCTAATTCGCCCGGCAACCAGACAGGGTGCGTTCCAGGACACCGGAAACACACAGGCAAACACAGACTCAGGAAGCGGGATTCGTGACATGAATAGTGGTAACGTTAATCTCACGATTTGAATCTCACCATTGCTGTATTTATAACGAGAAAGTAAACTAAATTCAGATTTTAAAAAATGTAATGGAAGGATTTGTATGGAAAGACATTGAAGCCAACATTAGATGTTGTCGGCTAAGTAACCGCACTTGGTTTTATCGCAACAGAGTAGCGCAACACCCTTCAATTAAAGCAGTAGACTACGTGAATTCCTCAGCTCCACATTCAAGTTCAAGTAGGCTACTTCAAGCCCCTTGTGTTGTTTATATTTGCAGATCTAACATGGAAAACAAAATCTATTCATCATTTCATTACAAGATGACATTGGGAATAAGCCCACTAGGGTTATGTAATTTGTTGTCATGACATCCAGAATAATGCATAGGAATAACGTTGGGTGTGCGCAATAATATATTATACGCAATTGTGCACACTAGACTCGGTGTCCAACCCGAGGCACAAAAACATATGAAAACATGAACTCGTTATCGTTATGCTTTCTCTGTTAAATGTAACGAGACCCTACTGTAAATCTAGCAGACAACAACAGATGATCAACATCCATTCGCTAGGGATATTAGATCCAAGGTGGATCCAGACTCTTTACAGGAGTAATAAATGAGACATCAAAACATTCTGGACATTCCTGGCAAACACATTTTTTCGAGCACTGCAAGTAATCCGGGTAGCCATTTGATTAACCGTTCAGCAGTCTTATGGCTTGAGGGTAGAAACTGTTCAGGAGCCTTTGGTCCCAGACTTGGCTCTCCTGTACCACTTACCATTCGGTAGCAAAGTGAACAGTCTATGACCTGGGTGGCTGGAGTCTTTAACCATTTTTAGAGCCTTACTCTGGCACTGCCTGGTATAGAGGTCCTGGATGGCAGGGAGCTCGGCCCAGTGATGTACTGGGCCATACGCACTACCCTCTGTAGTGCCTTGCGGTTGGGTGCCGAGTAGTTTCCATACCAAGCAGTGATGCAGCCATTCAAGAGGCTTTCAATTGGGCAGCTTTGGCACTTTTTGAGGATCTGAGGGCCCATGCCAAATATTTTCAGCCTCCTGAGGGGGAAGAGGCATTGTCGTGCCCTCTTCACATCTGTGTTGGTGTGTTTGGTCCGTGATAGGTAAATCATGGTCCAAATCACTTAGTATGTAAATCATGTGCATTTTCATCAGTCGGGGTAGTTTACCTTTGAACAGTGCGTGTGAATGAACATACCAAACAATGCGCTCTGAGTGATAGGATTAGGCTTTACAGGCAATTAAAGCGTACATCTAGATTGTTCCGATCACAAGTAAATCCATTTACGAGTATCAAGTGTGATAAAATGGATCCGATTAGGAATAGGAGTATGACCAGATCGCCACAGCCCGAGTGTAATAATACACGTATTCTTACCAAACATTCCTCACGAACCAGAATGAATACATACAACAAAGATTCAACAATAAATGCCTTCTTGATGAAATCTGAGCTGAAAAAAACATTTCAGTCTATTCCGGTAAAATATCTAGAGCCTATGTGCACATTGTAATCTTAATTGGCACATTTCAAACTGTCCTTTTGTGAGGCGCAGGCGGGAACCAGTTCTGTATGATGGCAGGTGGTGTGGACGATAAACCAGGTGGGTCCTCCATTGTCATTTAAAATCTCCAGTTAGGGAATATTTAGACTTCCCAGTAGTTTACAACGGTGATGGACAGAGAGTTGTGGATACATTATGTCTCCACTGCTCAACAAGAATAGCCAATGCAGCTGCCAACACCTTAAACATGTTGACAGATTTACACCAAAATCACCTGTGTTCATACCACCGGAGCAAGACTGAAACACAAAGAAACAACAACACAACTTTGTCTCCCTTCTGCATTCAAGCAGCGCTTCGCAGCTGATTCAGACTGGGCAATAGGTGTTTATAGCCGAGGATATGTGCGCATTCTCGCTCAAGCTACACTATGAACTTCCCTCTCACCCGTTTCAGCAAACAGGTAGTTAGTACCTGCGCTATATAAGCAATCCATAGATCAAGTTATCAAGGAATGGCCGATGTACCCTGTGTTGTGCTTACTACAGATGTATGGACCTCCAGGGCGACAGAGCTACTTAATTAACATACTTATTCTGCCCAGTGTAGGCCTACAACCCAAGAAGACTAGAACAGTGCAAAATGGTGTATATAATGAATGTGGGTGGAATATATGAGGCTTGTATATCAGGGTTGGGGTCAAATCCATTTAATTCCAGTCAATTCAGTAAGTTAACCAAGTTCCAAATTCTCCACAGTGTAAAGCATTGAAGATCATTTGAATGTCAATGTACTTCCTGAATTGACTGGAATTAAAATGGAATTGACCCCAACCCTGCTGTATATTTAATGTGTCACATTTAGTTTTACTGATGTTTATACCAAGTATATGTGGAGTCATCTCACTCACACACTGTGAGGCCTTTAATCAGCTTAATTTCCAGAAAATAATGCATCTCCCACAATATACTTCTGTTGCTGTAAGAACATGAACTATTCTACTGTGTAGTTAATGTTAATGCTCCCATGCCTTTCGAAGCTCTGCAGGACAGTCAGTTATTTTATTCAGAGAACTCAGAGCCTCTGATCCCCACTGGAGGGCACTATCTATCCACCAACGGCCAGCCCAGAACCAGGAGCCCCCAGGAGATTGCAGTATCACCGCACCCCACACGGAGGCACTCTAATGGCACAGCGCGGCCCCCACAACGCCACAGACACAGAGGGACAGAGGACTCCATCCTCTTTGGGGTTGTAGGAATGAGATGAATATAATTGGTTTCAAATCAAACCAATTATAAATGACACAACACTTTCAGACTAATATAATCTGTCAGTATGTACTAAGACAAGAGCAGCAGGTCTGGAGGTGTTTTATTCCTTGTTGAAGTCATAAACAGTCAGTTGTTGTGAGGCAGTTTTAGAAGTGAGGCACTGTACGTATTTACACATAATCTATATGTCTGCTCTGTCTCTGTCTCTCTGTTTGTCTTCCTCAGGATGAAAGCAGCTCCTCTGACCACAGTGACTTGGATAGCTCTGTCAGCCCTCTGCCGGCTGTGTGCCCACGCCTACCTGCAGCCCCCAATCCACAGAATGTACCCACAGTCAGGAAACAAGCTCTTCTGTTCCTGAAACCAGATATGCTGTGGCACCCTCTGTCTTCGGCAAGGAGGAGTACAACAGTGCCAAGGCCCGTCTCACTCAACTAAGACTGAGATGGTTAGCAGAGGTGTGTAGCAGCTGCATTGATGACACACACATACACACAGCCGTCCTGTAATTCCCTATAGAACCCATATGGAAGCTAACAACAAGAGCCCAAGAAGTTCCTCCCTTTAATTTCCTTCTTTCTTTCTCTTATCATTTTGCTGAGTGACTTAAGTCTCCGTTTTGCTTGCCATGTAGTGTCCTTGGGAGTCTTGAATGTCACTTGAAAATTAGTCACTAATGTTTAATGTAACTATGAACTATAAGGGGCATTATTAGCCAGTGGAACCACAACCTTTGTTTTTTATCTCTCGTTCTGCAGTGTCGTTGTCCTCCAGTAGGGGTTTCTCTCTGAGGAAGACTGACGACGACCCCCAACCTTCCATGGCGCCCCAGAACCACCACAGCACTCAGCAGGTCAGATAGATCAAATGAGAGCTGACCTGGGTTCAAATACTATTTTAAAATGTTCAATACTTTGAGCATTTGCTTTAGCCTGCCTGCAGTGCCAGGTGTGCAGGGTTGGGATAGTATGAAGCCGTTTTTATCTCAATATCAAATCATTTCTGGTTAACAATTAAGTACCTTACCTGTGATTGTTTTACATTAAAATGTTCAAAAAGAAACAAAAATAGCTTCTTAGCAAAGAGCAATTTCTCAATCAATAATTTTTCTAGGACTGTCTGGGAGTGGTCTGAGGAGGGGAAAATGTAAAACTACCTGTTATTGGCCGTGACGTGTGGAACTCTCTTTCTTATTGGTTTATTAACTAATTTACCGCCTGATGACGTCACCATCCAGATCAGAACTCCCATCAAGATAGCTTGAAATTTCAGGCAGTCTTTTCAAACAGCTCTTAAACTAAAAGGGCGTTATAATCATTTTCACAATTTCACAGTATTATTCCAACCACATAGTGTGGAAATATATATAAAACAGAGGAAAATAAAGATTTTGACTGCACTGGGCGTCAAACTAATTAACATAATAAAAATATCCCTATCAAAATCCGTCTGTTTAAGCTAGAGATATATTTTTTTTGTATAGCCTCAGTCCACCTCATCCGCCTGTCGGCCTTCCGTATCTGCGGTGAAAAGTGGCAGGGATACAGCACTATTTGTCAGACCAGGAGACATCCTGAAAATCGATTTTTGTCACAAACGTCTGGTTTGGCCTACTAACTAACATGCCTCTTCATGGAAAGATGAGAGTGCCACGAAAACGATGGTGTTTTCCATTTTGGTCTACGACCCCGACAAGCCCCACCGGACTCTTCTGAAGTAGGTACCGTCGATGTGCCAACTTTTGTCTGTAGTGTCCGAACCATTTGTGCTAAAAAATAATATGACCCCAATCACGAATATTATGGATATATTGGAACTAGTCAATACATGGTGGCTTCATTTAAGGATCTGCCCCTTTTTTCAATTTTCACCTAAAATGTCATACCCAAATCTAACTGCCTTTAGCTCAGAACCTGAAGCAAGGATATGCATATTCTTGATACGATTTGAAAGGAAACTCTTCGGAATTTGTGGAAATGTGAAATGAATGTAAGAATATAACACATTAGATCCAGTAAAAGATCATATAAAACAAAATCATGCATTTTTTTGTACCATCTGTGAAGTGCAAGAGAAAGGCCATAATGTATTATTCCAGCCACGGCACCATTTAAATGTTGGCCACTAGATGGCAGAAGTGTATGTGCCACATTTTTGGAATGAACCACTGCATTTCTGTTCGAAATGTTGTATCAAAACTGCCCTAATGTGCCTAATTGGTTGATTAGTAACTTTTCAAGTTCATAACTGTGCACTCTCCTCAAATAACAGCATGGTATTCTTTGACTGTAATAGCTACCGTAAATTGGACAGTGCAGTTAGATTAATAAGAATTTAAGCTTTCTGCCAATATAAGATATGTCTATATCCTGAGAAATGTGCTTCTTACTTACAAACTCATGCTAATCGCATTAGCCTACGTTATCTCAACCGTCCCGTGGGGGACACACTGATCCTATAGAGGTTAAATATCCAGACATAGTGGAGGCTCAATGAAGCTTGTCGTCTTGAGTACTTTCTTATTTCATTCTCCTTGGCACCAAAAATTAAAAGCATGTTGCTAGGGGACAGAATGCGGTCGGATATTCAAATAATAGGCATATGCAGTTGAAGTCGGAAGTTTACATACACTTAGGTTGGAGTCATTAAACCTCGCTATTCAACCACTCCACAAATGTCTTGTTAACAAACTATAGTTTTGGCAAGTCGGTTAGGACATCTACTTTGTGCATGACACAAGTAATTTTTCCACCAATTGTGTACAGACAGATTATTTCACTTATAATTCACTGTGTCACAATTCCAGTGGGTCAGAAGTTTACATAAATTGACTATGCCTTTAAACAGCTTGGGAAATTCCAGAAAATGATGTCATGGCTTTAGAAGCTTCTGAAAGGCAAATTGACATAATTTGAGTCAATTGGAGGTGTACCTGTGGATGTATTTCAAGGCCTACCTTCAAACTCAGTGCCTCTTTGCTTGACATCATGGGAAAATCTAAAGAAATCAGCCAAGACCTGAGAAAAAATTGTAGATCTCCACAAGTCTGGTTCATCCTTGGCAACAATTTCCAAACGCCTGAATGTACCACGTTCATCTGTACAAACAATAGTACGCAAGAATAAACAGCATGGGACCACACAGCCGTCATACCGCTCGGGAAGGAGATGCGTTCTGTCTCCTAGAGATGAACGTACTTTGGTGCAAAAAGTGCAAATCAATCCCAGAACAACAGCAAAGGACCTTGTGAAGATGCTGGAGGAAACGGGTACAAAAGTATCTATATCCACAGTAAAACGAGTCCTATATTGACATAACCTGAAAGGCCGCTCAGCAAGGAAGAAGCCACTGTGCCAAAACTGCCATAAAAAAGCCAGACTGGTTTGCAACTGCACATGGGGACAAAGTTTGTACTTTTTGGAGAAATGTCCTCTGGTCTGATTAAACAAAAATATAACTGTTTGGCCACAATGACCATTGTTATGTTTGGAGGAAAAAGGGGGAGACTTGCATGCCGAAGAACACCATCCCAACCGTGAAGCACGGGGGTGGCAGCAACATGTTGTGGGGTGCTTTGCTGCAGGAGGGCCTGTTGCACTTCACAAAATAGATGACATAATGAGGATGGAAAATGATGTGGATATATTGAAGCAACATCTCAAGACCTAAGTCAGGAAGTTAAAGCTTGGTCACAAATTGGTCTTCCAAATGAACAATGACCCCAAACATAAGTCCTGAGTTGTGGCAAAATGGCTTAAGGACAACAAAGTCAAGGTATTGGAGTGGCCATCACAAAGCCCTGACCTCAATCCTATTGAACATGTGTGGGCAGAACTGAAAAAGCGTGTGCGAGCAAGGAGACCTACAAACCTGACTCAGTTACACCAGCTGTGTCAGGAGGAATGGGCCAAAATTCACCCAACTTATTGTGGGTAGCTTGTGGAAGGCTACCCGAAATGTTTGACCTAAGTTAAACAATTTATAGGCAATTCTACCAAATACTAATTGAGTGTATGTACACTTCTGACCCACTGGGAATGTGATGAAAGAAATAAAAGCTGAAATAAATCATTCTCACTATTATTCTGACATTTCACATTCTTAAAATAAAGTGGTGATCCTAACTGACCTAAGACAGGGAATTTTTACTTGGATTAAATGTCAGGAATTGTGAAAAACTGAGTTTAAATGTAGTCGGCTAAGGTGTATGTCAACTTCTGACTTCATCTGTATATTACTCTGACATAATTTCCACGAAGGTGAGGATATATTGGAAGTTTTGAATATAACATACAGTACCAGTCATGGTAAATAATATTGACGATATCAAAACTATGAAATAACACATGTAGTAAACAAAAAAGTGTTTACAAATTAAAATTCTAAATCAAATAGACAAATGATCCATGGTATGACCATCTTAAAACAATTCCATATGTTAGCTTGGACTTTTAGGGGTTCTATGTTTCTGTTTTGTTTGCCATGTAATGTCCCTGTGTCTTGAATGGCATTTGACTAATGTACTAACTGATGGAGACTGATCAATAAAGTTCTGTCCTCCTATTATTTTTGGTTGAAGTTTGGTTTAACAGTATAAAGCAACCAGAATGGAGAAAGCATATTAAAACCACTTAGAATATATTTGTTACTATCCTATGGTAATGCAATACCCATAATGCAAATTTAGAACTTTTATTATAAAAAAAAAAATCAAACTGTCAAAATTGAATAAAGTACCATGATATTATAATTTTGTCCATATCACCCAGCTTTACAGAGAGAGCAGCAGGTCATAGAGCCCCACGGTAGCCGACGCGATGACCCCCCGACCTTCCACACCACCCCAGACCCACCACAGCACTCAGCAGGTCAGATAGATCGACTGAGAGCCGACCTGGGTTCAAATACTATTTAAAATCTTTCAAATACGTTGAGCATTTGCTTTAGTCAGCCTGGAGTGCCAGGTGGGCGGGATTTGTACTTTTGGTGCAATGAGCCATTTTGTATTTTGCATCACTGGATATGTAGTGTATGTGAACAACTGGGGAGTTACTGGTTTCGAACATAGAAATATAATTACTAGACTGGTTCCCCCATCACAGGCCATTGACTTGAATGGTGGGTTTCTGTTCTATTAGCTCTGTTTCTATGGTTTCTAAAATACATTCCTCTGCCTCTCAACTTGAGGTCCTACACCAGATAGTGGCTGCGCCAATGCCTATGTCAATGCCTGCAATCAGAATGCGGGTCAGGGTTCAGGATAACGTGTGTCTGATCCCAGTACCACATACAGTGGGGAGAACAAGTATTTGGTACACTGCCGATTTGGCAGGTTTTCCTACTTACAAAGCATGTAGAGGTCTGTAATTTTTAGAATAGGTACACTTCAACTGTGAGAGACGGAATCTAAATAAAAAAATCCAGAAAATCACATTATATGATTTTTAAGTAATTAATTTGCATTTTATTGCATGACATAAGTATTTGATACATCAGAAAAGCAGAACTTACCCTGCCGTAGCCTAGTGGTTAGAGCGTTGGACTAGTAACCGGAAGGTTACAAGGTTACAAGTTCAAACCCCCGAGCTGACAAGGTACAAATCTGTCGTTCTGCCCCTGCCCCTGAACAGGCAGTTAACCCACTCTTCCTAGGCCGTCATTGAAAATAAGAATTTGTTCTTAACTGACTTGCCTAGTTTAAATAAAGGTTTAAATATATATATATATATATATATGTTAGCAGCAGGGATTTTGGCCCACTCCTCAAACAGGCCTTCTCCAGATCCTTCAGGTTTCGGGGCTGTCGCTGGGCAATCCGGACCTTCAGCTCCCTCCAAAGATTTTCTATTGGGTTCAGGTCTGGAGGTCTGGAGACTGGCTAGGCCATTCCAGGACCTTGAGATGCTTCTTCCGGAGCCACTCCTTAGTTGCCCTGGCTGTGTGTTTCGGGTCGTTGTCACGCTGGAAGACCCAGCCACGACCCATCTTCAATGCTCTTACTGAGGGAAGGAGGTTGTTGGCCAAGATCTCGCGATACATGGCCCCATTCATCCTCCCCTCAATACGGTGCAGTCGTCCTGTCCCCTTTGCAGAAAAGCATCCCCAAAGAATGATGTTTCCACCTCCATGCTTCACGGTTGTGATGGTGTTCTTGGGGTTGTACTCATCCTTCTTCTTCCTCCAAACATGGAGTTTAGATCAAAAGGCTCTATTTTTGTCTCATCAGACCACATGACCGTCTCCCATTCCTCCTCTGGATCATCCAGATGGTCATTGGCAAACTTCAGATGGGCCTGGACATGCGCTGGCTTGAGCAGGGGGACCTTGCGTGCCCTGCAGGATTTTAATCCATGACGGCGTAGTGTGTTACCAATGGTTTTCTTTGAGACTGTGGTCCCAGCTCTCTTCAGGTCATTGACCAGGTCCTGCCATGTAGTTCTGGGCTGATCCCTCACTTTCCTCATGATCATTGATGCCCAACGAGGGGAGATCTTGTATGGAGCCCCAGACCGAGGGGGATTGACCGTCATCTTGAACTTCTTCCATTTTCTAATAATTGCGCCAACAGTTGTTGCCTTCTCACCAAGCTGCTTGCCTATTGTCCTGTAGCTCATCCCAGCCTTGTGCAGGTCTACAATTTAACACTGATGTCCTTACACAGCTCTCTGGTCTTGGCCATTGTGGAGAGGTTGGAGTCTGTTTGATTGAGTGTGTGGACAGGTGTCTTTTATACAGGTAATGAGTTCAAACAGGTGCAGTTAATACAGGTAATGAGTGGAGAACAGGAGGGATTCTTAAAGAAAAATTAACATGTCTGTGAGAGCCGGAATTCTTACTGGTTGGTAGGTGATCAAATACTTATGTCATGCAATAACAAGAAAATGAATTACTTAAAAATCATACAACGTGATTTTATGGATTCTTGTTTTAGATTTAGTCTCTCACAGTTGAAGTGTACCTATGATAAAAAATTACAGACCTCTACATGCTTTGTAAGTAGGAAAACCTGCAAAATCGGCAGTGTATCAAATACTTGTTCTCCCCACTGTAGGTTAGTGTATTTGTGTCTTCTTGCATGTATGTGTGAAAGAGAGTGAATGTTTAAAGTGAAATGTCAGCCACATGAGGGCCCTTTTGGCCTTGCTTGAGATTCAACTCTGGCTTCTATAATAAGGGTGTGTGTGTTCGTGTGTGAGCAGGCGGCCCAGCGTTACTACCAGGCCTATGGCCTCCTGCCTCGCATTTCACTGCAGAAAGAGGGTGCTGTGAAACACCATTACACCTGGCGACCGTGGCAGCTTGCACTGTGCCCAGGAGTCGCTAGTGCTCGATGGAACAAGGACAAACCTTCCCCTTACCCGGACGACGCTGGGCCAATTGTGCGCCGCCCCATGGGTCTCCTGGTCACGGCCGGCTGTGACAGAGCCTTTACACAAACCCAGAATCTCGAGTGGCACAGCTATCACTGTGATGCCTTAGACCACTGCGCCACTCAGGAGGCCCCCTAGGGGCAACTTCTACCTTAAGTGAAACTGGTGATGGTAATTATGATGGGGGTGATGATGTTCACTGCAGGTCCTGGCTGAGGTGTGTTCGTGGGACCTCGCCCCTGTTCCTGAGCAATACAAGAAGGTCTGTCACAGCCTGGCAGTGGGTGAGTATGTGGACACACACATTCCTACTGACCACAGCTGCTCCCGCCCTGCTATATTTCCTGCCACAGAGATGTCTAAACAACACATTGATCACAGAGTTTTGGATCAAAATTATTTTTAGGAACTATTTCTGGCTTAAGAAGGCGGCGAATGCCTTGGAAGGGAATCCTCAAAATGTTTCCAGGTTACTTAATATAGGTCATGTGTATCTACTTAGTGAGTTTGTATAAACTTGTCATTTTTCCAGTAGTTGGTATTATTTGTTGGTGAAATACTCTCTTGAAAGCAAAGCTATGAAAGTCAGACCTTTGTGTTTTTGCGTCCCTGAATGTTGTTTCAGAAGCATCTGCACCCACCAATACAAACTCTATGAGAAACACAGACATACAGTGCCTTCAGAAAGTATTCATACCCCTTGACTTATTCCACATTTTGTTTTGTTTCAGCCTGAATTCAAAATCGATTAAAGATATAAAAAATCTGATCCGTCTACACACAGTGCCCCGTAATGACAAAGTGAAGACATGTTTTTAGAGATTTTTGCTAATTTATTGAAAATGAAATACCGAAATATTTCATTTACAAAAGTATTCACAATCCTAAGTCAATACATCACCTTTGGCGGCGATTATGTCTGTGAGTCTTTCTGGGTAAGTCTCCAAGAGCACACCTGGATTGTGCAATATTTGCCCATTATTCTTTAAAAAAAAGTATTGCCATAGATTTTCAAGCAGATTTAAGTCAAAACTGTAACTCAGCCACTCAAGAACATTTACTGTCTCTTGTTAAGCAACTCCATTTGACCTTTTGTATTAGGTTATTGAAAGGTCAATTTATCTCCCAGTGTCTGGTGGAAAGCAGACTGAACCAGGTTTACCTCTAGGATTTTGCCTGTGCCTAGCTCCATTCCATTTCTGTTTTTATCCTGAAAACTGTTACAAGCATACCCCAAACATAATGCAGCCAACACTGTGCTTGAAAATATGGTGAGTGGCACTCAGTAATGTGTTGTATTTGAATTGCCCAGTAATGTGTTGTATTTGTATTCAGGACAAAAACTTAATTGCTTTGCCACATTTTTTACAATATTACTTTAGTGCATTTAGGATGCATGATTCCTTCTTTTCACTCTGTAAATTAGTATTGTGGAGTAACTACAATCCTCAGTTTTTCCTGTCATAGCCATTAAACTCTGCAACTGTTTTAAAGTCACCATTGGCCTCATGATGAAGTCCCTGAGCGGTTTCCTTCCTCTCTGGGAACTGAGTTAGGAAGGACAACCTGTGTCTTTGTAGTGACTGGTTGCATTGATACACCATCCAAAGCGTAATTAATAACTTCACCATGCTCAAAAGGATATTTAATGTCTGCTTTTTGAATGTTTACCCATCTACAAATAGGTTCCCTTCTTTGCGAGGGACTAGAAAACATCCCTTTTCTTTGTGGTTGAATTTGTGTTTGAAATTCACTGCTTGACTGAGGGACCTTATGTATAATTGTATGTGTGGGGTACAGAGTTCTCATTCAAAAATCATGTTAAACACTATTATTTCACAGGCCATAGCAAAGGGATTAAATACTCATTGACTCAAGACATTTCAGATTTTCATTTTTACATTATGGGGTATTGTGTGTAGGCCAGTGATCAAAAAATACAAATTTAATACATTTTAAATATTTTAAACTCTTTTTTTAACACAGTAAAATGTGGATAAATTCAAAGGGTGTGAATACTTTCTGAAGGCACTGTATGATACTGACTTGTAAGTCTCTGTGCTATGTCCCTATATGGCCTTGTAGGGGCCATATATTCAGTGGAACCGCTGATTCAGTACCCTCTGTTCAGTGATGGTAACAGCACCGCCCCGCTTTCTGCAGTAGCTTGACAGGCAGCGGTGAGTGTGCAGGACAGGCCAGGCTAGGTGTTTGTAGTTGTAAAATGGTCTAACTCTGACATTTGAGGCCGTCTTTTATACAAAATCTTGTCTCTCCACTCTCCCCCGCCCATGCCCTCGTAGTGTCTGGAGGAGTTGGACTCGAGTGTGAACCTGTTGGGTGATGGACCCTGTTCGGCCTGCTGTCAGCCTGTAGCCATACAGCCTCATACTGGCCAGCGCCTTTGCAGATAAACAGCAACACTGCATCGTACTGGCCAGTACCCTGGCAGGTAAACGGGCTCATTGATAACCTTTTTAAACTGATATACAAATATTATTAGCATTAGATCATTTATATAAATGGTGAAAAGCACAGGAGCCAGAATGGAACCTTGGGGGAGACCAGTTTTCAACTCCACATGGATACATTGCTATCTGTTTATGAGGTGGTTCTTGAAATGTGACCTAAGAATCAGAATCATGTCATTGTCCTACAGGAACAGGGCACCTGAAGTCAGTGAATCTGTCCCATAACGCCCTGTGCTCTATGGGTTTTGAGCTGGTCCTGAAGACTCTTGCCTCTTCAATGTCTCACTCAACTCAATCTGTCTGCCATCCGCTGTGGAACCACTGACCACCCTCCTTCAAAACATCTCAAACACACACACACAAATGCATACACCGACACACACACACACACACAAATTCAAATAAAGTTATTCTATTGTGTACTTTCACATTAATTAAGCATTGTTTGTCTAAAGAAATGCATAATCTATCACATGATCTACAGTAAGTATTTACTTAGTAGAGGAAATTTGTCCAGGAAGGTACACGATAAAGACTGCAAATCTAAGAAATGGATCAGTAAATTATGAGGAGTTTTTAATAGAATTTGTTGAAACAATTGGTTGCGTTTCTGGTCTGAGGCAGGCGCCTTGCAAGTTGAGTAAACATTTCACAGTTTGAAAAGGAAGTTTGTCATCCACTTATCTGCTGCACAACTTTGCCTTTGGTATTCAAGCTAAGAAACGTGTTGATATGGTAATTAGGATACAATGGTTGTACCTTAATTGTATATTTGACTTAATGACGAGCTATGGCAAGATGATATTTAGAGGAGCAAATGTAGTTGTCACACCCTGATCTGTTTCACCTGTCTTTGTGATTGTCTCCATTATCCCCTGTGTATTTTATACCTGTGTTCTCTGTTTGTCTGTTGCCAGTTCGTCTTGTTTGTCAAGTCAACCAATGTTTTTTGTCTCATGTCCTGCTTTTCCCAGTCTCTTTTTCTCGCCCTCCTGGTTTTGACCCTTGCCTGTCCTGACTCTGAGCCCTCCTGCCTGACCACTCCACTTGACCCTGCCTGCCGTCCTGTACGTTTGCCCCACCTCTGGATTATTGACCTCTGCCTACCCTGACCCTGAGCCTGCTTGCCTGCCGTCCAGTACCTTTGCCCCTCCTCTGGTTTACTGACCCCTGCCTGCCTTGACCTGCCTATTGCCTGCCCTTGTTCGATTATTAAACCATTGTTCATTCGCCATTGTCTGCATCTGGGTCTTACCTTCATACCTGATAGTAGTGATGGCTCCTCTGTAAGTAAGATTCATGTCAACTAGTAATGTTTAAACTGAGAACTCAACACTGACATATTGGGTGATAGTACTATGTCTAACTGCCTGGTCAAGGGCATACCATGAGATCTGGGATTTGATTGGTCCCTTGCTGAAAATGGAAAAGGAGTCACAGAGAACATGGTTCTCGTTGGTTCCTTTGTGTGTTCCACAGGATGACTGCTCACTGACCCACCTGAATCTGGCGGGAAATGGACTGATGGACAGCAGCATTTCCACCCTCGCCAGGTGTGTGTGGTTTCTCTCAACGTACACTACTGTTCAAAAGTTTGGGGTCACTTAGAAAAGTCCTTGTTTTTTAAAGAAAAGCACATTTTTGGTCCATTAAAATAACATCAAATTGATCAGAAATACAGTGTAAATGACTGTTGTAGCTGGAAACGGGCTGATAAAAAAAAAATGGAATATATATACATAGTTGAACAGAGACCCATTATCAGCAACCATCACTCCTGTGTTCCAATGGCATGTTGTGTTAGCTAATCCAAGTTTATAATTTTAAAAGGCTAATTGATCATTAGAAAACCCTCTTGCAATTAGGTTAGCAATTCTGAAAACTGTTGTCTGATTAAAGAAGGAATAAAACTGGCCTTCTTTAGACTAGTTGAGTACCTGGAGCATCAGCATTTGTGGGTTCGATTACAGGCTCAAAATGGCCAGAAACAAAGAACTTGTTCTTGTTCTGAAACTCGTCAGTCTATTCTTGTTCTGAGAAATGAAGACTATTCCATGCGTGAAATTGCCAAGAAACTGAAGATCTCGTACAACACTTTGTACTGCTCCCTTCACAGAACATTGCAAACTGGCTCTAACCAGAATAGAAAGAAGAGTGGGAGGCCCCAGTGAACAACTGAGCAAGAGAACAAGTACATTTGTGTCTAGTTTGAGAAACAGACGCCTCACAAGTCCTCAACTGGCAGCTTCATTAAATAGTACCCGCAAAACACCAGTCTCAATGTCAACAATGAATAGGCAACTCCGGGATGTTGGCCTTCTAGGCAGAGTTCCTCTGTCCAGTGTCTGTGTTCTTTTGCCCATCTTAATCTTCTATTTTCATTGGCCAGTCTGAGATATGGCTTTTTCTTTGCAACTCTGCCTAGAAGGCCAATGTCCCGGAGTCGCCTCTTTACTGTTGACTTTATATTTAGCTAGTTGAGCTGCCTGGGTGTTTTCCAAGTGTCTGCCCTGTACATTACCTCTAGTTCATGTGACCTGACTGTCCAGTACTGAGATCTGTATGTTCTGTGTGTCCTGTTGTCCAGGTGTCTGCCTCTCTGTCCCTCCATGGTGTCTGTGGACCTGGCATGGAACCCAGCGGTGACCTCAGCGGGACTCCACAGCATCCTCTCCAACCGGCGACCTTTGACCTATCTCAACCTCCAAGGTACAGTAGGCCTATAGTAGTCTGTTGGTTCTCAGTCTGATTCTGTCTCTTTCTTAGTCCTAATTTGTTACCTCTCTCTCTTTATTCAGGTTGTCAGGTAGCCGGACCCTGGGACAGCTCTAGTTTGGACGACTTGTCAGACCAGGTCCAGGACCTGTGGCTGTGGCTGTGCTCCCAGGTGCTCAAAAAACTGGACTGCAAGGCGCTGCAGCAGATCTGGGGCCAGAGGAGGCCCGGGGGCTGCTTCCTCTCCAGGGATGCCAAGTGCCTGCTCACTACTGCCCCTTCACTGTGAGTTTTGACACCTTTAAAGACTGGTGTCGCTTCGATTCCAATGTGTACACTTGAGATGATTTACATTCCTTGTTCCTCATATTTGAGGCATCATTTGGTGACACAGGCTGCAGAGGGATCTCGGCACCAATATTTTGAATGCATTATGTAGGTATAATTATTACAGGGTGTGTGTGGGAACTCTTTCAAGACTGTTGGAAAAGTTTTCCTCAAGAAACTGGTTGAGAGAATGCCTTGATGACAGCTTTTCACTCTTGACAAAGGGTAGCTAGCTACCTTGAAGAACCTCAAATATACCATTTGTTCAACACTGTTTTTCTACTATTATTCTACAATGTAGAAAATAGTTTTTAAAAAATAAGAAAAACCATTGAATGAGTAGGTGTGTCCAAACTTTTGACTGGTACTGTACGTGTAAATTGAGTCTGTATTTGTATTTTGTCTAAGTTTTGTGAGTATTCAATGGAAAACACAAATATTAAGTGAACATAATCATCATTATTTAACTCTATTTGCCATGGTGCTTTTTTTCCATGCAACCCCCCAACAGTTGCTGACTGACTGAAGAAATGGTCAAGCTGAGAAATTATTAAATTGCCTTATTCTGTCAAGTTCCCCCCTAGTCTCTTCCCACAGCCGCTGTATCTCCAACACCAACACTGGAGCGTCATGAGTCTTGCAAATGAAACCGTTTTCACACCCAACTTGGTGTGAGTTTCTAAAGACACACAGCTTCACACTGTGGTTTCATTCCTTTTTAGTTAACCCACTGACTGGCCTTCTTCTCACTGTTTAATGTTTCTACAGAGGAGGGTTTTGGGTGAGCGTCAAGATACTGTTGGAAAGTGCCTAGTCACACATCAGTGTTGTCACCTCAGTGTATCACTATATCACTCAGAGATTGGGCCAAAGCCATTATGGTTAGGATAACTAATTTCATCACCTGTTATTGTAATTTCCCATTTCTAAAAAGCAATTACTAAATGGTTTCTGTTAGTTCAACTTGTGGATGGTGCTACTGCCACCTTGATAACTATTTAAGCATACCCATGTGTGTAAAGGGCTGCTAACCACTCTTATGGTTGGGACATTTTTGAAAACATGCACAAACCTTTTCACAGTTTGAAAGATGTAGTATGCATGCATACTGAAATACTTTCTAGAAAGTGCAGCAAGTACATATTAGTGGTCACAGTGTCTTCCCACAGCTGCTGTGTCTTACCTATTTGAGGGAAACCAGACTATAACATGCATGTGATTATGCTCTAGTCTAGCTAGAATCCTCTCAGAAGCAGATATATAAAAATTACACTATATAAACCTCAGTTTTTTTTATTTGAGTCTCCCAAAAATTGCAACCCTTCCCATTTGGCTTTACAGCATTTTATTTAACCAGTAGACCTGTATTTGTTTTAGGAACTCAGTCGTGACTTATTGTTGAGAGTTATTCAAGTAGAATACACAAGGTGTATCTTTTGAAGACAGGCTGCAGAGGGATCTCAGGCATTTACAGTGCCTTGCGAAAGTATTCGGCCCCCTTGAACTTTGCGACCTTTTGCCACATTTCAGGCTTCAAACATAAAGATATAAAACTGTATTTTTTTGTGAAGAATCAACAACAAGTGGGACACAATCATGAAGTGGAACGACATTTATTGGATATTTCAAACTTTTTTAACAAATCAAAAACTGACAAATTGGGCGTGCAAAATTATTCAGCCCCCTTAAGTTAATACTTTGTAGCGCCACCTTTTGCTGCGATTACAGCTGTAAGTCGCTTGGGGTATGTCTCTATCAGTTTTGCACATCGAGAGACTGAAATTTTTTCCCATTCCTCCTTCCAAAACAGCTCGAGCTCTGTGAGGTTGGATGGAGAGCATTTGTGAACAGCAGTTTTCAGTTCTTTCCACAGATTCTCGATTGGATTCAGGTCTGGACTTTGACTTGGCCAATACATTTTATATTTCACAGGTTGATTTTTCCAATGTAAAGTGTCCAAAAGGGAGACACCAAGACCCTTTTTCTCGACTGCATTCCAGGGAGATAGTATACATAAATAGCAAGGGTTTTATTGTGAAACTAAGGAGACCGTTTTGAATAAGTTTCAGTATTTAATTCAATGAAAATTGCAGTAGCAATGCAAGTGACTTTAAAGACTGCCATTCCATCCAGACAGTTGTGTATGAAAATAATATAAAGCTAAGCTATGACAGCGTGTTCATCTGGAAAAAAAACAGACAGAACATGTATGCTCAGACCTGTGCCCAGGGCAGTCATGGGTAAATGGTATCTCATTTGCATAGCTTCAATTTTTTACAGGTATTCCCTGCATCCACATCACTGGCAAGTGCATCAATCAGTTGTTCTTTGTATTTATTGACCAGTTTGTTGCAGACACCTTTCAGCTTCCACAAGCTGCGACAAATAGAGTCCAGTATAGCAGTGATGTTATCCTGCAAGCAAAAATATAGAGCTATATCTCAAACAGAATGCGTTAGTTTGTGTCTCAAATTGGTGACACAAATTAACTTGCTTACATAACATTGTGAGAATTGCAGAAAAATACAGTTGAAGTCGGAAGATTACATACACCTTAGCCTACATTTTAACTCAGTTTTTCATCATTCCTGACATTTAATCCTAGTTAATTCCCTGTCTTAGGTCAGTTAGGATCAACACTTTATTTTAAGAATGTGAAATGTCAGAATAATAGTAGAGATAATTATTTATTTCAGCTTTTATTTCTTTGATCACATTCCCAGTGGGTCAGAAGTTTAAATACACTCAATTAGTATTTGGTAGAATTGCCTATAAATTGCCTTCCACAAGCTACCCACAATAAGTTGGGTGAATTTTGGACCATTCCTCCTGACACAGCTGGTGTAACTGAGTCAGGTTTGTAGGCCTCCTTGCTCGCACACGCTTTTTCAGTTCTGCCCACACATGCTTTTTCAGTTCTGCCCACACATTTTCTATAGGATGGAGGTCAGGGCTTTGTGATGGCCACTCCAATACCTTGACTTTGTTGTCCTTAAGCCATTTTGCCACAACTCAGGACTTATGCTTGGGGTCATTGTTCATTTGGAAGCAATTTGTGACCAAGCTTTAACTTCCTGACTGAGGTCTTGAGATGTTGCTTCAATATATCCACATAATTTTCCATCCTCATTATGTCATCTATTTTGTGAAGTGCACCAGTCCCTCCTGCAGCAAAGCACCCCCACAACATGTTGCTGCCACCCCCGTGCTTCACGGTTGGGATGGTGTTCTTCGGCATGCAAGTCTCCCCCTTTTTCCTCCAAACATAACAATGGTCATTATGGCCAAACAGTTATATTTTTGTTTCATCAGAGAGAGGACATTTCTCCAAAAAGTACAATCGTTGTCCCCATGTGCAGTTGCAAACCGTAGTCTGGCTTTTTCATGGCGGTTTTGGAGCAGTGGCTTCTTCCTTGCTGAGTGGCATTTCAGGTTATGTCAATATAGGACTTGTTTTACTGTGGCTATAAATACTTTTGTACCTGTTTCCTCTAGCATCTTCACAAGGTCCTTTGCTGTTGTTCTGGGATTGATTTGCACTTTTTGCACCAAAGTAGGTTTATCTCTAGGAGACAGAATGCATCTCCTTCCTGGCTGCGTGGTCCCATGGTTTTTATACTTGCATACTATTGTTTGTACAGATGAACGTTGTACCTTCAGGCGTTTGGAAATTGCTCCCAAGGATAAACCAGACTTGTGGAGGTCTACAATATTTTTCTGAGGTCTTGGCTGATTTCCCCATGATGTCAAGCAAAGAGACTCTGAGTTTGAAAGTAGGCCTTGAAATACATCCACAGGTACACCTTCAATTGACTGAAATTTTCCAGACTTTTCCAAGCTGTTACATGGCACAGTTAACTTGGTGTATGTACATTTCTGACCCACTGAAATTGTTATACGGTGAATTATAAGTGAAATAATCTGTCTGTAAACAATTGTTGGAAAAATGACTTGTGTCATGCACAAAGTAGATGTCCTAACCGACATGCCAAAACTATAGTTTGTTAACAAAACATTTGTGGAGTGGTTGAAAAGCAAGTTTTAATGACTCCATCCTAAGTGCATGTCAACTTCCGACTTCAACTGTTGCTGTATAAAGTGGTTTCTCAATCATTTCAATATGATGCTGACTAGGCTTTATTATTACTATAATGTACTGCACACTGATGAGATTGGTGTGTTAAAACTACAAAGTTAATATTTGTATGATGTTTATTAGAGAGTGTAAAACCTAACGTGAGATTATTCTGTGATTGTAAAAGGGAAGGTGAGCAATCTATCATCATTACCTTGCTCTTATCACCATTCAGCTTGGTCTTGATCTTGTTGATGATGCGCTTACACAAAAAGCAGGTACCTGGAAGGACAGCTTTGATCTGAGGGAGAGGGAGACATTTTAGGCAACAAAAATGACCAGGTATTTACTTAAATATGACATGGCAAAATGGTATCACCAAATAATGACATAAACCTTGATGTACGTTTCTTTCTTTCTTTGGGATTAATTCAAACAAGCATCGCAAGGCTTAGTCTGTTTCTTCTCTCTTGACATGTTTGGCATGACAATGGGTTACAAGGATTTGGGATTTTTTTTCATCTTCATGTTACCACATGCAAACCACAATTTCTTTAGTCTACCCATCTAGCACATACCATTCTGAAAACCATATATTTCATAGAGCTTGGTGAGAGTGTTATTGGCCTGTGGTTATTTTGCAAACAACCTTCCCACAACTTTCTGGGAAAGGTGCAGGATATTTGCTTACCACAGACGTCAAATTGATTTCTATTCCACGTTGGTTCAACGTAATTTCATTGAAATGACATGGCTACAACATTTATTCAATCAGTGTGTGCCCAGTGGTTTGGCTTTGGAACATTCTCAGCACAACCTCGAGTGTAGGGGGCAGTATTTTGATGTTTGGATGAAAAACATACCCAAATTAAACTGCCTATTTCTCAGGCCCAGAATCTAGAATATGCATATAATTGTCAGATTAGGATAGAAAACACTCTAAAGTTTCCAAAACTGTCAAAAAATATTGTCTGTGAGTATAACAGAACTGATATTGCAGGCGAAAACCTGAGGAAAATCCAACCCGGGAAGTGGCTTCTATTTTGAATGTTATGCTATGTTCCATAGCCAGCCTTCGCTCCATTTAAAGGAATATCAACCAGATTCCCTTTCCTATGGCTTCCCCATGGTGTGAACAGCCTTTAGACATAGTTTCAGGCTTTTATTTTGAAAAATGAGCGAGAAAGATCACATCGCGTCATTGTATGGCTGGGTGCCAGTAGCGTTATGTATGCGCAACAGCTTGGAGCAGCCATTTTCTCTCTCTCTCCTATTGACGAAGCTACAGTCCCGGTTGATATTTTATCGATTATATATTGTAAAAACAACCTGAGGATTGATTATAAAAAACGTTTGAAATGTTTCTACGAATATTACACATACTGTTTAGATTTTTTGACTGCGATGTCGTGACCGCTCGAGCCTGTGGATTTCTGAACATAACGCGCCAACCAAATGGAGGTATTTTGATATAAAAATAATCTTTATGGAACAAAAGGAACATTTATTGTGTAACTGGGAGTCTCGTGAGTGCAAACATTCGAAGATCATCAAAGGTAAGTGATTTAATGTATTGCTTTTCTGACTTTCGTGACCAATCTACTTGGCTGCTAGCTGTTTGTAATATTTTGTCTACTGAGAGAGATGTCCTTACATAAACGCTTGGTATGCTTTCGCCGAAAAGCTTTATTGAAATCTGACACGCCAGGTTGATTAACAACAAGCTAAGCTGTGCTTTGCTTTGCTATATTGCACTTGTGATATCACGAAAATGTAATATTTTTTGTAATTTAATTTGAATTTGGCGCACTGCAATTCAGCGGAGGTTGACGAAAATGATCCTGCTAACGGGATGGGTGCATCAAGAAGTTTTTAAGGAACTTCTCAAAAAAATAATTTTCTTGGCATTTCATTACTTTATCATAAGCTTTCCTAAAAGTTCAAACATGGTTACATTTACATTTTGGTAATGTTCTAGGAACGTTCTCCAACTGGTTTGACATCATGAATGTTCTGAAATAGTTCAGAGAAAGTTAAGAAACGGTTCTTCTGTGGCAATTTCAGTTCTTCAGCATAACATTTCCTAAAGTTGTTTTCATTTGTCTATTTAGTCATGTTCTTAAATCTTTCAGAGAATGTTTAGAAAACCATTTAAAAAAAATCAACTTTCCTAACATTCAGAGAACGTTCTAAGAATGTTATTTAAAAACATACATGCCATGCTCAGCATGAACAAAACTCTCTCTATCCTCTGTCTTGTTATGCATGTTCACTGAGGCCAAACTCCCTGCCATCCAAGACCTCTTTACCAGGCGGTGTCAGAGGAAGGCCCTAAAAATTGTGAAAGACTGCAGCAATCCAAGTCATAAACTATTCATTATGCTACCCCACGGCAAGCAGTACCGGAGTGCCAAGTCTTTGTCCAAAAGGCACCTAAACAGCTTCTACCCTCAGGCAATAAGACTGCTGAACAGTTAATCAAATTGCTACCAGGACAATTTAAATTGAACCCCTTTGTTATTTTGTTATTTATCTAAATTGACTCCCTTGCACTGGCTCTATGCACACTCACTAGACTCAATCTACACACTCACACATACTACACTGACACTCCAACACACTCATACGCTCACACACACACACACACACACATGGATATTGACGACACTCACACATAGACACACTCCCACATACACTGCTGCTACTCTGTTCATTAAATATCCTGATTGCCTAGTCACTTTTACCCCTACCCACATGCACATGCTATATTATCTCAACTACCCCGTACCCCTGCACATTGACTTGGTTCTGGTACTTAGTACCTTGTAACTAGCCTCGTTATTGTTTTTGTTGAGTTACAATTTCCTTTTGTATTCAGCAAATATCTGTTACTTTTGAACTCTGTACTGTTGGGAATGGGCTTGTAAGTAAACATTTCACTGTAAAGTATTCGGCGCATGTGATGAACAGGATTTGATTTTTTTCAGGTGCCCACCAATTGGCCACACCTGATCTTATTGGGTGCTTGTTTCCTTTGAAATGGAGTCTATTTTAATAGATGAACATTTTCAGCTTTGAATGTTTAAACAAAACATGGCATGCTAGATCCATCCTGGTGGCTCAATGGACTAATTCCATGGAAAGAGATGCCGTGTTACAATAAAAAAAATACATGTTTTTGCATAATTAATGAATAAGGAATTTCCATGTGTCCTATCTGTGCTTGGAGTTCAAAGAAATAAGCTAGCAGTGTTATTAAAAGTCTTATTGGAACATTTAGTGGAAGTTAAGGTTTAAAAAAACTAAATTACATAGAATTTCCCTTCTCAAAGCATTAATATAACCTCCCAGAAAAACATTAAAGGAACCAGAATAAAACGTTCTTAGAACCTCCCTGCAACATAAAAATAAACATTCACAGAACAGACAATGTTCTGTTTTACTGGTCAGGAAAAATATGGCTTCTTTCCCACATCCAATGTTAAACCAAAAACATACGTTCCCACACCTTCCAACAAACCAAATGTGCTAGCTGGGTATTGCGTAGGGCAGTGTTTCACAACTACAGTCCTTGAGTATCCCCAATAGTACAAATTATTTTGTAGACCTGGACAAGCATACCTGATTCAACTTAACTAGTCTTCAAGCCCTCAATGAGTTGAATCAGGTGTTTTTGTCCGGGGCTACAAATAAAATGTTTGCTGTTGGGGGTACTCACTAATACAATACAATGAAAAGTCCCCCACAGTACCTCGGCATGGTTGTCATCTCTGTCCATTAGGTAGTTCCCCCACATGTCCTCCTCCTCTCTCAGACTCCCCCCACCTTGAGACTTGAAGGACTGAGCAAAGGCTACCCCCCCCACACACACACACACAAAAAAGACTATTAGCATTGTCATTTTAATATATTTTTGCAAAGCAGTGAATTCTTTACAACAGCTAAATGGTCACTCCATTGGGATTCAATCCCTTTTTGACAGCACCACTTTTTGATTTGAACAATTCCATATTTGTCCATTGTAGAATTGCTCAGGAAGTGACCTTTTAGACCTGAATGCCCAAACATTAAAGAGATAAAGTTGCTCAAAGTTCTCCCATTTTGCATCCCCCTCCGTACCATGAGACATCCATGTCTTCATTATTGGGAAATATTCAATGGTTGAGATTATCATAATTTAAAAGCTTACAAACAGGGCAGTCAAATATTTTATCATTTCTGGGGATAAATATATATACATATATATGTTATATTTTAATATGAATGATCCAAAACGCGTAAACTTCAATTTTTTTCATGTTCACAGACCCTATTTTACATCCTCTAAAGTATTTGTGTTGTGCCCGCCATGGGTTGAGATACATCATGCTCTTGTGGATACAGTGGATATTATGTTTCGGCTGATAAATGCACTAAAATATGAATCAAATTGAAATGTTCAAATGGTACCACAAAGATGGTTGGAGGTCCACACCAGAGAATGTTGACTTGAATGGGAATATCTGTTGTTATAAATTATACTGTCAATCCTCCATAGGAAACCTATTGGAATCATAAAAGATACCAGAATAGACATGACCATATAAATTGAAATTAGGCGGCGGGTGGACCGGCGGTCATCTTTGTGGTAGGAATTAGAAGTAAAATGTTGAATTCAATTAAAATGTCAATGGTTTACCATCTAAATTGCAGTCATCTGAAGGGATAGATCCATTCTATGAATTACTTTCTATGATTGAAAGGACACCTATACTATATTCAGAAGCATGTTGTGTCTCAACACAAATAGCTCAGATAATAGAAAGGGTCTAAGCTACAACATATGTGAACATGAAAATAAATCTAAGTTTAAGCGTTTTTAGATAATTGACGTTAACGGTTTTAAAAATTACAATTCTTTATAAAAACATAAAAAAATATTCAAGACATAATAAAATACTGTCGTTTGACAACACTTTGTAAACTTTTGAATTATATCAAACTCAACTGTTTATCTTCTCCAGTAATGAAGACATGGATGTCTCATGGTATGGTGGGGTATGCAAAATAGGTCAACTTTGAGCACCTTTGTCTCCTGAATATTTTGGCACTCGGGGCCAAAATGTTACTTTCTAAACACTTCTTCCATGGGCAAACATGTATTGTATTAAAACGGATTTACCCTAAAGCTGGATTTTGATATGTCATATTCCTGACTTTTCACCCATATTTCACAAAAGAAGACCCATATATTTACCTGCACAAACCAGCAGAAGAACGATAGTGATGACCCTCATCTTCTTCTCAGTGAAAAGGTAGAAATGGATAATAAAACAACTGTTGTAAGCCAGTGTAGTTAACTTGGTCCTGGTTGGATAGCACAGAACGTCTGCTCTTTTCTACCCATTGCCTCTGGCTTGATTGGTTGCCGTTGTGGAGGGGAAGGAGCGTTGTTAGCAAGGTTGAGGGATTGGATCTGAGACCGGGTGGGGGGGGGCAATATTGTCGTTTAAGGTATTTTATAAATGGGCATTGAAACACTATCAGTCTTCAAAGCGAAGATCAGAAAGCTGACTTCCTTTTTCACTAGCTGTACCACAAATACAGATAACTGCCCAAATAAAGGAAACACCAACAGAGTTTCTTAATAGGGTGTTGGGCATCCACGAGCCAGAACAGCTTCAATTCACCTTGGCATAGATTCTACAAGTTTCTGAAACTCCACTGGAGGGATGCCACTCCTTTCTTCCACAATAATTCCATAATTTGGTTTCATGTTGATCGTGGTGGAAAATGCTGTCTCAGCGACCACTCCAGAATCACCCATAAGTGTTCAATTGGGTTGAGATCTGGTGACTGAGATGACCATGGCATATGGTTAACATTATTTTCATGCTCATCAAACCATTCAGTGACGACTCGTGCCCTGTGGATAAGGGCATTGTCATCCTATGGGGGCATAGCCATGGTAGCCAAAATATTGGCCTGCCCAGCATTGTTATTCAAGACCCTAAGCATGATGGGATGTTAATTTCTTAATTAACTCAGGAACCAATTTGTAAGTCGCTCTGGATAAGAGCGTCTGCTAAATGACTTAAATGTAATGTAAATGAACCATGTGTGGAAGCACCGACTTTCATATAATTGTATCTATCCCTCATTTAGTCCAGTGTTTCCATTATTTTGGCAGTTACCTGTAAATGCAATATCCTGACTTGTGGCAACTCAGTGTGCGGCCTAAAATTCTCACAACCTAGAGCCAACACGTTTTCTAAATGTGTACACAATTGTCAAGCCCACTTGCATTTTATATGATAGAAGTGCTCTCCTAACCATGCTAATGCATGCCATTGAAATTAAATTGAAATCTGCAGGGATTTTAATCTGAAATTAGCTGACCACATTGCCTCTCCCCAATGTTTCAACATTTAATGTCACGTATACAAGTACAACAGTGAAATGCCTTTTTTGCTACTGTAGCTTAACCACAACAATGCAGTAGACAATAACAATGTAATACTAAAAATAACAAGGTAGAACAAAAACACACAAGATATAAAAATAAGAAATAAAAAGAACACGATAAAGTAAGTAAGGATAGGATATACAGAGTCAGGTCTAGTACCATAACTATAATGTGCAGGGATACTGGAGTGACAGAGATAGATATGTATTGGGGTAAGGTGACTAGGCATCAAGTTATATAATAAGCAGAGTAACAGCAGCATATATGATGATTGTATGTGACTGGGTGTAAGTGTGTGTAGAGTCAGTATAAATGTATGTGCATATTATGTGTGTGTGAGCAAATTATGGAGTGAGTGTGTGTGTGTGTGTAGGGCCTTGTGAGTGTGCATAGAGACAGTGCAAAAATATGAATAAAATACAAAGGTCAACTCAGATAGTCTGTGTATCCACTTTGTTAGCTATTTAGTTAGCTATTTAGCAGTCTTATGGCATGGGGATAGAAGCTGTTCAGGAGCCTGTTGGTGTCAGACTTGATGCACCGGGACCAATTTCCATGCGGAAGCAGAGAGAACAGTCTATGGCTTAGGTGGTGATATAGAGGTCCTGGATGGCAGGGAACTCGGGCCCCAGTGATGTACTGGGCTGTCCACACATGCGATCGAGGGTGGTGCTGTTGCCATACCAAGCAGTGATGCACCAGTCAAGATGCTCTCAATGGTACAGCTGTAGAACTTTTTGCGGATTTGATGGCACATGCTAAACATTTTCAACGTCCTGAGGGCCATCTTCTTTCGTGCCTTCTTCACGACTGTGTGTGTGTGTGTGTGTGTGTGTGTGTGTGTGTGTGTGTGTGTGTGTGTGTGTGTGTGTGTGTGTGTGGACCATTTTTAAGTTCTTAGTGATTTGGACACAGAGGAACTTGAAACTCTCTACCCACTCCCCTACAGGCCCGTCGAGTTGGAGGGGGCATGAGGGTAGTGTGGAGTGCTATTGACATTGTGACCTACTTTTTGTGTGTCTACCAGTGGAGGCTGCATGCTGAGGGGAGGACAGCTAATAGTAATGGCTGGAATGAAGTCAATGAAATGGTATCAACCAACTGGAAACCACATGATTGATACCATTCCATTTCATCCATTATTATGAGCCGTTCTCCAATCAGCAGCCTGCACTGGTATGAACTGACATGTATATGTAATAGTGATGCACGGGTTGACTCATAACATGCAGTCCCCGTGGTTATATCTGCGGGGCAGACGGGTTTAGAGTAATTAAATATTGTGAGGCTGAAGGGTGGATGGGTGGCTGGCGGGTTGAATAAAGAGAAACAATACCTCAAAAAAATCCATAAATGAATAGTTCTTGTGGAATTTATATAGGCTACGTTGAGGTTTTTCTTTCATTATTTAGGTGATCTGGTATTGTGCATAAGCCTAAACTTTAGGGCTTAAGTGTATGCATGCCTACACATCCAATCACCAAATAATGCTTTTGGGAACAGGCAGAAAACCAAATAATGCTTTTGGGAACAGGCAGAAAACCAAATAATGCTTTTGGGATCGGGAAGAAAAAGTTAACCTCAATCCACAGAGGCAAAAAGGACATTGTCGAAGTTTAATTCAATAAGACAAAAGCTGTGAAAAGAGAGTTGAAAATAAAGAGGAGGAAGAGACAGAAAAGTAATGTTTGGAAAAGATTTGGTGAAGTGGTTAAAGAGGATGGATGATAGCAGTGCCGGCTATGTTGACTTCTTTCTTACTGCATCTTGAGAGAATGCAATGCTCAGATGCAATCTGAAGAGGTGCTGTCTTCATCATATTATTTCAACTACATAAAATGTGCATCGAAGCCAAAATCAAATCTTATCAGAAACATGATGGATGTTTTCACAGCTTTCTTTTTCCTTACAACCTGTCAAATTTAATTTGTACACATTTGCACAGATTTTTTTTGCGTTATTGTAATTTCTCCTCATTCATTAAACGTCTTTGATCCGCGAAAGATGACAGAGAACTTTACCGATGTCAACTAGATTGAAGCATTCATTCTATCGTTCTATAACATTATTCTGTTGAGCAACGGTTTATTTAGTTTTCTAGGGCAACATGCAGTCTAATGGCTACATGTATAGCCAAGTTGACTAACAAACAGCCCACCAAAATGTTGGTAATTATAAGCAGAAACATGTCTAAATCAGGAAGAAATCAACCCTGCACCTCCTGTCAAAACAATTGATCTGCAGTATTAGACTGTATCTCATAGCAAATGTTCTATATTTGCAGGTTAGGGTTGGGTGCGGTCCTCAGATTTCCTTAGATATAGTTGGGCGGTTGCAGATGGGTTATTGGCTATTGCAGGCGGGTGAGGGTGAAGAAACAGCTGACCTTCGCATCACTAATGTGTAACTGCTAGATGCAAACACACATATACACACACACACACTACATGTTCATTACATTTTCATTATGTGTCAGATCCCAGTAAGACTAACTGGGGAACCTAATCAAATCGAACTCATTCATTCATTACAGTAGGGAACTACAGTCACCAGAAAACTGCAAGCCAAAATCATAAGCGAAATTCTCAAATGGGATCGGGGGACATGTTCAGATGCTTGAATTGTTGCAACTTACAGTATAATTCCTTTAGTCTACACCTTGTGGCTCCAAATAACCAAGAAGTGAAGGACTGTCACCAAAAAACAGTCAGACCAAACAAACATCCATGTTCATCGTAGCTACATGTTATGTTCCCATCTTCCATAATCACCTGGCAGTTTCCCTGATGGCAGCACAACTGAACTGCCCCATAAAGTGTCCGTAGAGTGACCATTAGACTCGCCACCGTGCTGACTGAATACGTTTGTAGGGACAACAGTTTTGAAAACATTTATAATTTAATCGCTCTCACATGCCAATAGAGAACCAATAGTGTGCTACCTTTTTGTAGCATTTCTGACAACGCTAATATCTTTTTAAGCTGTAGCTCAGAGTTCTAACATCAGTTCAAGAAATGTAGTTTCTTGGCAACAACACAACTGCTGCTTCACCAGGCTACCCAAGTTATGAGAAGTACAGTTGAAGTCGGAAGTTTACATACACTTAGGTTGGAGTCATTAAAACTTGTTTTTCAACCACATAGAAAATGTGTGGGCAGAACTGAAAAAGTGTGTGCGAGCAAGGAGGCCTACAAACCTGACTCAGTTACACCAGCTGTGTCAGGAGGAATGGGCCAAAATTCACCCAACTTATTGTGGGTAGCTTGTGGAAGGCTACCCGAAATGTTTGACCTAAGTTAAACAATTTATAGGCAATTCTACCAAATACTAATTGAGTGTATGTAAACTTCTGACCCACTGGGAATGTGATGAAAGAAATAAAAGCTGAAATAAATCATTCTCTCTACTATTATTCTGACATTTCACATTCTTAAAATAAAGTTTTGATCCTAACTGACCTAAGACAGGGAATTAACTAGGATTAAATGTCAGGAATTATGAAAAACTGAGTTAAAATGTAGGTTAAGGTGTATGTAATCTTCCGACTTCAACTGTATTTCTCTGCAATTCTCACAATGTTATGTAAGCAAGTTAATTTGTGTCACCAATTTGAGACACAAACTAACGCATTCTGTTTGAGATATAGCTCTATATTTTTGCTTGCAGGATAACATCACTGCTATACTGGACTCTATTTGTCGCAGCTTGTGGAAGCTGAAAGGTGTCTGCAACAAACTGGTCAATAAATACAAAGAACAACTGATTGATGCACTTGCCAGTGATGTGGATGCAGGGAATACCTGATGAAAGAAATCAAAGCTGAAAGAAATCTTTCTCTCTACTATTATTCTGACAATTCACATTCTTAAAATAAAGTGGTGATCCTGACGGACCTAAGACAGGGAATTTTTACTAGGATTAAACGTACTTGGCTAAGGTGTATGTACACTTCCGACTTTAACTGTATATGAGAACAAACCTAGGCTAGTTGTGCACCAACTCCGTCTCCTGTGGTTGGAATCGAAAATAATCAACTCTTGCTCGACTCCGACTCCTGTGGCTGGAGTTGAAGGAGTCGACTCTTGCTCGACTCCCAAAATACGCTGAAACGGATTCGGAAGACTAGGACTGCAATAAGCCAAGATGGCGTGGCAGTGAAGACGTTGTTTGTCGTTCTCATGTGTAAATTCTGTTTTGTTCCGTCATTTTTTGTATATATACAGTATGTCAATATATTTTCAATCTCTTTTTCCATTTTAAATTAAATATAGCTTCCGGCAACCCGCCTCACCCAATGTGATAAGGATCTGCTATTTTTAGACCCTATAGCCAGAACCTCCATCAGAAGCTAGCCATCAGAGGCTAACCAGCTAATTAGCTACTAGTTACTTAGTCATTGTTAGCCACTGCTAGTGGCTTTAACCCTTAGCACAGACCTCAGCTGCTTTTTGCATGGATAATACTTGCATACCGGACTGTTTTTCTCCACTACAACACCGGATTCCTGACCATTACTCCTGATCATCGCAGCTAGCTAGCTGCTACCGAGTGGCCCAGCCCCGAAGCTAGCCTTGGAGCCATACCATCTCCCGGCCTGCTCAGTGGACCCTATGTTCACTCGGCTACACAGCTGATGCTTCCCGGACTCTTCACAAAGACGACTAGAATCCACTACACCACCAGAATCTTGCCGTAAGCTCTGGACCTTTGCATCGGATCATCGCTGCTAGCTAGCTGCTCCTCGCTTTTATCTCTCTCTAATGTCAATATGCCTTGTATACTGTTGTTTAAGATAGTTATCATTGTTTTAATTTAATGCGGAGCCCTGAGTCCCACTCAACATGCCTCAGAGACCTCTTTTGTCCCACCTCGCACACGTGCGGTGACCGCACCCAGCATAACTAGTGCATCCAGAGATGCAACCGCTCTTACTGTCACTCAATGCCAAGGTTTCCTCCACTGAACCCACACCCTACCATACCTCTGTCTGTACATTATGCCCTGAATCCTACCATCTACTCCTTTTATTCTCTGTCCCCAACGCACTAGATGACCAGTTTTGGTTGGCTTCAGCCGTACCCTCATCCTACTCCTCCTCTGTTCCTCGGGTGATGTAGAGGTTTCCCCAGGCGCCCTCATTTGTTGACCTCTGTAACCGTAAAAGCCTTGGTTTCATGCATGTTTACATCAGAAGCCTCCTTCCTACGTTTGTTTTACTCACTGCTTTAGCACATTCCGCCAACCCTGATGTCCTTGTCGTGTCTGAATCCTGGCTTAGGAAGGCCACCAAAAATTTTGAGATTTCCATCCCCAACTACAACATTTTCTGTCAAGATAGAACTGCTGAAGGGGGAGGAGTTGCAATCCACTGCAGAGATAGCCTGCAAAGTTATGTCATACTTTCCAGGTCTATGCCCAAACAGTTCGAGATTCTAATTTTAAAAATGAATCTCTCCAGAAATAAGTTTCTCACTGTTGCCGCCTGTTATAGACCCCCCTCAGCCCCCAGCTGTGCCCTGGACACCATATGTGAATTGATTGACCCCCATCTATCTTCAGAGTTCGTTCTGTTAGGTGACCTAAGCTGGGATATGCTTAACACCTCGGCAGTTCTACAATCTAAGCTAGATGCCCTCGATCTCACACAAATTATAAATGAACCCACCAGGTACAACCCTGATTCCGTAAACATGGTCACCCTCATAGATATTATCCTCACCAGCTTGCCCTCCAAATATATCTTTGCTTTTTTCAATCAGGATCTCAGCGATCACTGCCTCATTGCCTGCATCCGCTCTGGGTCCGCAGTCAAACGACCTCCACTCATCACTGTCAAACGCTCCCTAAAACACTTCTGCGAGCATGCCTTTCTAATCAACCTGGTCCGGGTACCCTGGAAGGATATTGAACTCATCTCATCAGTAGAGGATGCCTGTCGTTCTTTAAAGTAATTTCCTCACCATCTTAAATAAGCATGCCCCTTTCAAAAAATGTAGAACTAAGAACAGATATAGCCCTTGGTTCACTCCAGATCTGACTGCCCTCGACCAACACAAAAACATCCTGTGGCGGACTGCACTAGCATTGAATAGTCCCCGCGATATGCAACTTTTCAGGGAAGTCAGGAAACAATACAAGCAGTCAGTTAGGAAAGCAAAGGCTAGCTTTTTCAAACATAAATTTGCATCCTGTAGCTCTAACTCCAAAAAGTTTTGGGACACTGTAAAGTCCATGGAGAATAAGAGCACCTCCTCCCAGCTGCCCACAGCACTAAGAATAGTAAACACTGTCACCACCGATAAATCCATGATAATCAAGAATTTCAATAAGCATTTCTCTATGGCTGGCCATGCTTTCCTCTTGGCAACCCCAACCCCGGCCAACAGCTCCGCACCCCCCGCAGCTACTTGCTCAAAGCCTCCCCAGCTTCTCCTTCACCCAAATCCATATAGCTGATGTTCTGAAAGAGCTGCAAAACCTGGACATGTACAAATCAGCTGGGCGAGACAATCTGGACCCTCTCTTCATAAAATGATCCGCCGCCCTTGTTTCAACCCCTATTACCAGTCTGTTCAACCTCTCTTTCTTATCGTCCGAGATTCCTAAAGAGTGTAAAGTTGCCGTGGTCATCCCCCTCTTCAAAGGAGGTGACAATCTAGACCCAAACTGTTACAGACCTATATCCATCCTGCCCTGCCTTTCTAAAGTCTTTGAAAGCCAAGTTAACAAACAGATCACTGACCATTTAGAATCCCACCGTACCTTCTCCACTGTGCAATCCGGTTTCCGAGCTGGTCACGGGTGCACCTCAGCCAATCTCAAGGTACTAAACAATATCATAACCGCCATCAACAAAAGACAGTACTGTGCAGCCATCTTCATCGACCTGGCCAAGGCTTTCGACTCTGTCAATCACCGAATTCTTATCGGCAGACTCAACAGCCTTGGTTTCTCAAATGACTGCCTCGCCTGGTTCACCAACTACTTCTCAGATAGAGTTCAGTGTGTCAAATCAGAGGGCCTGTTGTCCGGACCTCTGGCAGTCTCTATGGGGGTACCACAGGGTTCAATTCTTGGGCTGACTCTTTTCTCTGTATATATCAACGATGACGCTCTTGCTGCGGGTGATTCCTTGATCCACCTCTTCATAGAAGACACCATTCTGTATACATCTGGCCCTTCTTTGGACACTGTTAACAAACCTCCAAACAAGCTTCAATGCCATACAACACTCCTTCCATGGCCTCCAACTGTTCTTAAACATTAGTAAAACTAAATGCATGCTTTTCAACCAATTGCTGCCCGCACCCGCCAGCACTAGCATCACTACTCTGGACGGTTCTGACTTAGAATATGTGGACAACTACAAATACCTAGGTGTCTGGCAAGACTGTAAACTCTCCTTCCAGACTCATGTTAAACAACTCCAATCCAAAATTAAATCTATAATAGGCTTCCTATTTCGCAACAAAGCCTCCTTCACTCACGCTGCCAAACATACCCTCGTAAAACTGACTATCCTACCGATCCTCGACTTCGGCAATGTCATTTACAAAATAGCCTCCAACCCTCTACTCAGCAAACTGGATACAGTCTATCACAGTGCAATCGCTTTTGTCACCAAAGCCCCATATACCACTCACCACTGCGACCTGTGTGCTCTCATCGGCTGGCCCTCGCTACATATTCGTTGCCAGACCCACTGGCTCCAGGTCATATATAAGTCTTTATTAGGTAAAGCTCCACCTTATCTCAGCTCACTGGTCACAATAACAACACCCGCCCGCAGCACGCGCTCCAGAGGGTATAGCTTACTGGTCATCCCCAAAGCCAACACCTCCTTTGGCCGCCTTTCCTTCCAGTTCTCTGCTGCCAATGAGTGGAATGAATTGCAGAAATCGCTGAAGTTGGAGACTTATATGTCCCTCACTATCTTTAAACATCAGATATCTGAGCAGCTTACCGATCACTGCAGCTGTACACAGCCCATCTGTAAATAGCCCATCCAACTACCTACCTCATCCCCATATTGTTTTTATTTACTCTGTTGCTCTTTTGCACACCTGTATGTCTACTTGCACATCTATCAATCCTGTGTTAATTTGCTAAATTGTAATTACTTCGCTACCATGGCCTATTTATTGCCTACCTCCTTATGCCATTTGCACACACTGTATATAGACTCTTTCTATTGTATTGACTGTACATTTGTTTATTCCATGTGTAACTCTGTGTTGTTGTTTGTGTCGCACTGCTTTGCTATATCTTGGCTAGGTCGCAGTTGTAAATGAGAACTTGTTCTCAACTGGCCTACCTGGTTAAATAAAGGTGAAATAGAAAAATAAAAAAATGTGCCTTCTAGAAGACTGGCATGATCATGATACCGCCCATTTGCTCATCAACTTAGCCTTTTAATATGGTGGTGTGTAGGAACTATAATATTTCTGCTGTCCGCAGCCTTGACGGTTCACCGGACGTGCTACCTGTCCCAGACCTGCTGTTTTCAACTCTCTAGAGACAGCAGGAGTGATCAACTGACATTTACTCCTGAGGTGCTGACTTGCTGCACCCTCGACAACTACTGTGATTATTATTATTTGACCATATTGGTCATTTATGAACATTTGAACATCTTGGCCATGTTCTGTTATAATCTCCACCCGGCACAGCCAGAAGAGGACTGGCCACCCCTCAGCCTGGTTCCTCTCTAGGTTTATTCCTAGGTTTTGGCCTTTCTAGGGAGTTTTTCCTAGCCACCGTGCTTCTACACCTGCATTGCTTGCTGTTTGGAGTTTTAGGCTGGGTTTCTGTACAGCACTTTGAGATATCAGCTGATGTACGAAGGGCTATGTAAATACATTTGATTTGATTTGACATGGGATGATGCTGCGCACTCTACGCTGATAAGCCTGTTCTTTGCCATGTTATATTATAGCCCTATTCGGACAGGTAGGCTATTACTAGAGACAATGGTCTTGTAATTATTATCCTATGCATGTATGTTACTCCAGATGACAATTCACACAGGATACGTTTTTCCAAACTGCCCCTTGTAATTCTTATTTGCACTTGAGATGCGTTTATGGATAAGAAAGTGCAGTTTAGCGGGGATGCCCTGTTTTGAGATCTATTGCCAAGAACAAGGCTTTCCAAACCTGTTTGCAGAAAGCTACCATCATGTAGGTTTTCACTCCAACCCTAATCTAGCGCATCTGATTCAATAATTAGATAGTTGACATGCTGAATTAAGTTAGTTACAACTGAGGTTGGAGCAAAAACATACAGGAAGGTAGCTCTCCAGGAGTAGGGTCGGAGAGCCCTGACCTAGGACATCAACATCATTTAAATAAGCTATAAGCACAATCCTTTATATTCCACATTTGGTCTCGTTCAACTTCTATTCATTGGCACTATGAAGCTTAGCTTAAACATACTCATTCATAGCCCAATCTATATTTTAACATACTTTGGTGAATTTACGAGGTATTGCTAGACAAGACATTGCGAGATACAGATTACCAAGATATAGACCTGCCTGCCCTGATTAATCGTCTCTCTCTCCTTGGGGAAGCCAAGCCAGAAAAAAGCCATATTACAATCTATGTGTTGTGAGAAAAACGTTGTTTGCTCTATGAACTGTTCATGCCTTGCGACTGTGATGTATAGGCCTGAGGCTGAGATAATAAGAAGACACAGTGGCAGAATAAATTCAACCACACCTTTGTTTCATCACAAACACAGAGAGCAACCTCTGGCTGGTGAAGTCCACAAAGAATATTGCATGTAACAAAACAGCTAAATGACCTACAGCATTGTCAAGCAAGTTAAAGTTCCTGACATTTTTGGACCTCTAAACAACTATTGATTTAGAACCATGCAAGTCGCAAAGAAAACAGGAGCTGCCTCCACTATTCCAACACCATTTCAACTTCAAAATGTCAACATCAACTCACCTATGCTTAGTCTATTACAGTGACAAAAAAAGATAACAAAAACATGTGTGTGTGTGAGTGTAAGTAAAAAACATGTTGACTCACCCTACTTGTAGAGAAACGCCAACGCCATCCTCCTCTCATGTTGACGCAACAGTCTATCACTCTGTCATACAGTACACGCTTTCATTTTTGTTGTCCTAGGCTACCTGGCTAAAATGCTTGCTCGTTAGCCTAACTTCCTTTCATGGGCAACGTTAGTTAGTTAACATTTGCCTTCTATATCTAGCTACATATTCAACTTCCATCCTCTCAGTCCAGGGGCACAATGTATTAATTTATGGTTAGATCAGAATCGCCTTTATAATCATTGGCCAGTACTGAGAATGAAGTAAAACCAGAAGTCCATCAGATCCATGGCTAATTTAGGAAAGGGCCCATTTTAGCTCAGCCAGCTAGACACCGGAGGACAACACAACAAGAGGCACAACGAGTTTCTGTCAATAACATATGCTCTCTCGATGCGATTGGAGTGAAGCCAAATCCAAACTGTCTTCCCGTAATGCTTTTTTTTGGTTTGCCAGGGCCATTCAGCATCAGATAGATTGGCTAGAGGGGCACTGTTTCACTCGCTCGAATGCTTTCTCCGGTGAGATACATTCAACCTCTTGTTTTTGAAACACAGACAAAGATACATTTTTTCTTGGTCAATTGTTTTGGGGAAGCCTGGCTTCCCTTGGCATACATGAATACACGTTACTGGATGCCTACTCTTTAGTGAACTTATGCATGACATTGCAAGCCAAGAAATTGCGAAATTCAGCATTGCAATAGCCTATATCTTTTGATTACCGATGCACAATTCTGCCTGGTGGCCGACATGCCTGGCTGGGGGGGGGCACAGCCAGGCTTAGGTAGGCATGTCGGCCACCAGTGGGTGGGTGGCTACGCCCTTGCAAAGTCATCTAAAATCCATAGATTAGGGCCTAATAAATTATCTCAATAGACTGATTTCCTTATATGAACTGTAACTTTAAAATTGTTGCATGTTGCATTTATATTTTTGTTCAGTATAGTTTCCTCCATTGCAAAAATACTGAATGCTAGGAGTCGATTCCACTTGCCACTCAGAAATGGGAGTCGACGGACAAGGAGATGAGGAATCTATTATTTTGGAGCCGATTCCCCACCACCAACTTTATGCTAGTGTAGTGTGGTATGTAGTATGGTGGTATTCAAGCTGAGTTTGATCAATAAATGCAACAATTATATTTTGATTAGCTAGCTAGTGTCACGCCCTGACCTTAGAGAGACTGTTTATTTCTCTATTTGGATAGGTCAGGGTGTGATTTGGGTGGGCATTCTAGTTTTCTATTTCTTTGTTGGCCGGGTATGGTTCCCAATCAGAGGCAGCTGTCCATCGTTCTCTGATTGGGAATCATACTTAGGCAGCCTGTTTTCCACCTGAGTTTGTGGGATCTTGTTTTTGTACAGTTGCTGTGTAGCCCTGCAGAACTTTACGTTCGTTAATCTTTTGTTGTTTTTTGGTGTTCATTCTAAATAAATTAAGATGTACACTTTCCACGCTGCGCTTTGGTATCATTCCGACGATGGACGTAACAGCTAGTTAATGTTAACTTGCTTGTCCAAAGTCCAGCAGCTAGCCTCTGACACCAGTCAGCCGAAATCTAACTAGTTAACGAACAGGCAAAGAAAGGTAGCTAGCTAAATAGGTTATCGAAGGTTTTACCATAAATGACTTGAGCCATCTAGCTAGAGACAGACAACAACAGCTGACCTCAACACACATTGTAGCTAGCTATGTCTAGCTAGCTAGCTAGCTACATCAGATCAAAACCAACACCAAACTTAAGGCAAATTGTCATGCTGCTACCTTACAATGCATGCAATGGGCTAGGTACCTCATACTCCAAGCAACGGTAATTACTAGCCACATTTCACTGTTAGACAGGACACAACTCAATCTGCTGAGAAAACAAATTACTAGCTAATGTTACATGTAAATAGCACCTCGATTGTGCACTGACTGCAGTGTGCAAATGCATGCTTGGAAAAACCCACCAGCTTCTAACAGCCATAATAAATTCCAGTATGCACCTTCTCCTGTCGTTTTTACATTTTAATACACGTGTGCTGATCAACAGTGCCAAAGAACAACTTTACCATGTGTTTGATATTTTTCAACAACTCCAGTGCATGGTTCTAGGGGAGGGGGCTTTTGTCCCCCCAAACCAGAATTATTTAAATGTATAGGATTTATAACTAGCTTTAGGCTAGAAACAAGCTGTAAAAGGCACAAGAAAGACCCGGCTCTAGCGCACATGGGGATATCTTTGTTTAGTCTCTATGGCTGAGTTATACGACCTTCAAAAGCCAATGACGTAAAACTCTTACTTTGATTTCAATGGGTATTGAGTCATATTTTACAATGTAAGACTGTCACAGCCAATTGAGTACCACAGTATGAGTTATAATACCCATCAAACCTAGCGGTCAAACAGGGAATTTGTTTTTCACATAGGGGATTTTAGAAACACATGAAATAAGGTCTGTGATTCGTGTAGACTTACCCCGGCGTGAGGTTTTGTTAACCGTGTAAATCTCTCTAGGAGAAGGTGACTTTTATCAACATTACTAGAAGACAAAACAGCTCAATCAATCAAGCCTGGCGGTCTTGTAGGTATAAACGCAAAGCTTGCATTCATTTAATGCTTGAAAGGGTAGTGTAATAGGATAATGTCTTAGTGTGGCGTGTGAAGAATACAATACTTTATCTTGAATGCAGTACAAATCACATTGTTGTGGGAGCACCTCCTCTAAGATTATGAATTAGGCTGTTTGAGAAGGTTTGAATCACAGCCTACACATTATTCGAAATACAATAGACCAACATAGCTACTGTAATAGGTCAAAACTGTGTGCTGGAAAACCTTGGTAGAGCATGAGTGTAGTTGGCATTGTTGTGCTCATGTGAATTTCCTTTTTTTTTGGCTTCAAACCAATGCCTACTTCTCACTTAAAACAGAGTTTTTTAAATCATCTTAGCGATAACAGCTACAACCCATGTGACAGACGTACCCAGACACCCCTGGGTGTCATCCGTTTGTCTGCTTCTACAGAACTTCCCATCCACCGCTCTAGATCCGAAGCTTGTTAATGTCTATCAAGGTGACAGGTGGCGGCTTCCCCAAGCTGCGGCAACAAAAAATACTTTTGCAGATGGGTAGTGAAGATGGTGAGGGTTTGGGAGAATAATTGGCTGGGAGGAGACAGACCTTGTCCTGGCATGGGACTGGGACATGACGAGCATGTGTCTCCACTGGGTTGACAAGAATTGAGTAGTCTCTGCTAATAGTATGACTTCCTAAAATGTGCCCAACTGTTGAATGTACCAGCCAGGAGGTCAGTGCCAGTCGTCACAACGGGCACTCTCAGACAGCTCATTGACATGAAGACTGTGAAGGGATTAAGTCAATAACATCAGCCGCCAATGTTCAATCAACCACTTAAACAGCTCTCTGGGGAACCTCAGTTAGGCTACAATCTTTTGAAGGTCCAATGCCGCCATTTTAATCTCAATATCAAATAATTTCTGGGTAACAATTAAGTACCTTACGGTGATTGTTTTAAATTAAAAAAGTCAAAAAATAAACAAAAATAGCTTCGTAGCATGGACATACTACTCAAGCTAAAATTGTTAGGACTGTCTGGGAATGGGGAAAACTGAAAACTAGCTGTTATTTGCACAGAGGTATGGAACTCTTTTTTAATGGTCTGTTAACTAATTATCCGCCTGGTGATTTAGGCAGGTGAAATGTCATGGTCATTGTATGGAGGAGACCAAGGCGCAGCGTGGTAAGCGTACATACTTATTTAATTTAAGAAAGAACACTGAACAAACTATCACAACAAACCGTGACACTAATTTGCGTAGTGCAGACAGGCAACTGAACATAGAATAAGATCCCAAAAACTACCCATGGAATATGGCTACCTAAATATGGTCCCCAATCAGAGACAATGATAAACAGCTGCCTCTGATTGAGAACCAATCCAGGCAACCATAGACATATAAACACCTAGACTTACAAAAACCGCTAGACATACAAAAACCACTAGACAGTACAAAAACTAAACAAACCACCCTCGGCACACCCTGACCTAACCAAAATAATAAAGGAAACAAAGATAACTAAGGTCAGGGCATGACACAAAAACGTCATCCCACCAAAACAGGCAGGAATATCAAAGAGCTCATACACTAAATGGGCATTTTCATAATTTTCACAATTTCAGAGTATTATTGCAACCTCAGTCTGGAAATATATATAAAACACAGGAAAATCATGTATTTGACTAATATAAAAAAGAAATGTCCTCTCACTGTCAACTGCGTTTATTTTCAGCAGACTTAAGTGAAAATATTTGTATGAACATAACAAGATTCAACAACTGAGACATAAACTGAACAAGTTCCACAGACATGTGACTAACAGAAATGGAACAATATGTCCCTGAACAAAGGGGGAGTCAAAATCAAAAGTAACAGTCAGTATCTGGTGTGGCCACCAGCTGCATTAAGTACTGCAGTGCATCTCCTCCTCAACGACTGCACCAGATTTGCCAGTTCTTGCTGTGAGATGTTACCCCACTCTTCCACCAATGCACCAAGGCACCTGCAAGTTCCCTGACATTTCTGTGGGGAATGGCCCTAGCCCTGACCCTCCGATCCAACAGGTCCCAGACGTGGGCAATGGGATTGTGATCTGGGCTCTTCGCTGACCATGGCAGAACACTGACATTCCTGTCTTGCTGGAAATCACGCACAGAATGAGCAGTTTGGCTGGTGGCATTGTCATGCTGGAGGGTCATGTCAGGATTAGCCTGCAGGAAGGGTACCACATGAGGGGGGAGGATGTCTTCCCTGTAACGCACAATGTTGAGATTGCCTGAAATGACAACAAGCTCAGTCTTATGATCTTGTGACACACCGCCCCAGACCATGATGGACCCCCCACCTTCAAATCGATCCCGCTCCAGAGAGTACAGGCCACGGTGTAACGCTCATTCCTTCGATGATGAATGCAAATCTGACCATCACCCCTGGTGAGACAAAACCGCGACTCGTCAGTGAAGAGCACCATTTGCCAGTCCTGTCTGGTCCAGCGACGGTGGGTTTGTGCCCATAGGCGACATTGTTGCCGGTGATGTCTGGTGAGGACCTTACAAAAGGCCTACAAGCCCTCAGTCCAACCTCTCTCAGCCTATTGAGGACAGTCTGAGCACTGATGGAGGGATTGTGCGTTCCTGGTGTAACTCGGGCAAATTTTGTTGCCATCCTGTACCTGTCCCGCAGGTGTGATGTTCGGATGTACCGATCCTGTGCAGGTGTTGTTACACGTGGTCTGCCACTGGGAGGACGTTCAGCTGTCCGTCCTGTCTCCCTGTAGGGCTGTCTTAGGCGTCTCACAGTACGGACATTGCAATTTATTGCCCTGGCCACATCTGCAGTCCTCATGCCTCCTTGCAGCATGCCTAAGGCACGTTCACGTTCACGTTCACACAAAAAGCTAGATTCTTTACATCCACTGTTTCACAAGATGACAGCCTGGTGTGCTGGTTTTCTCAGGAGTCCCTAAAACATTAAGCAGCACGAATTACAATTTCATATTCATGTCATAACACTAGCTAGCTAGTCAGCTAACTTACTAAATAGCGATTTCCGTAAATTAACTTTATGATAAAAAATATTCCGAATCGTTTGTCTCTACACTAACTAACATATTCCTCTCAATTGTAATTTTTTTGCTTGACTCATTATGACGTTATAATTATTTACATTTGCTTCCACCGTGATATTTTGTTAGCCCTCTTTGCTGAAGAAAATCACCAGTGAAGGATGGCTTACGCCAAATTCCTCATTGGAACCACTCGATAGGACCCAAATGCATAGTGAGTGCTCTAACTCACACTTGCGGTGGTCTGGAGCAATGAAGCAGTGTCGCTGGATCCCTCTATGTCCCGCGGTGTAAGCTCGCAACTTTTAAAGGAGGAACCACTGTATATACTGTATACTGAATCCTTCACTATCTATTACATCTTAACTGCTCTGTCACTGCTCATCCATATATGTTATACCTATATATTCTCCTCTCATTCCTTTACTAGATTGGGTGTATTAGGTTTAGTTGTGGAATTTGTTAGATATTAGGTTTTGTTGTGGAATTGTTCGATATTACCTGTTAGATACTGCTGCACTGTCGGATCTAGAAGCGTAAGTACTTAGCTACACTCACAATAACATCTGCTAACCATGTGTAAGTGACCAATAAAAGTTGATTTGATTTGAGACGACCTTGTCTACCCATTGTATGGGTCAGGGATTTATTAATAGTTGTGTATAAATCCTGGGAGAAATTAATACAATTATTGTTTTGACAAATTTGTGACACCTGGCTATATGCCTGTGAGGAGTCTGTAGTTCATTAAAGTCATTGAGAGAGTCTTGCTGTAATATCGATAGAAAAGCTATTTTGAAGAGGCATATAATGTTGGGGTTATAGTACTGACAAAACAAAGAGAATGTATCCTATGCTCCATGTCACTGAAGCAGCCTCTTTTCTTCTTACTTCCTTAGGCAATCTAACTGACCATCTGAATATAGTCCAGGCCTTCCTAGCCGAGGCGAAGCAATGAAGCCGCCGAGTGGATTTTGCTGTGTCATTAATCACAGCTCACTTGTCCTGCAGTTTCTCTTTTGTTATTATGTCAATTACTTTATTTTTTTCATTTTGACTACCCAAAGTGACAAACTGCCACTCTAACCCATTTATAATGGCTTAAAGCTAGACTATTTTGTTTGGCACCTCTTTCTTCCCCATCCAACACACTCGCACGCACACACCCACTCCCTCCATTGCACCACAAAGAGTGTATCTTGTGAGATGTGTGATATATGTCAAACGAACATCAGACCAAGTGCATGCAGTGTGAAATGACTGATGCTTACTCATCTATCTGAAACTGTTATACCGCTATTCCTATTACTGATATCAACCTGTTGCATACAACAAGCCATTTAGCACTTTTGTTCATTCTGCAACACCCTAAATGCTAAATGTTGCCAATGCAATACAGGCTAATGTCAGCACAATACCAACAGAGGGTGCTAGAGTGTTTGTGGCCTGTATCAGCACTGGTGTGGTGCACTGGCCTGTGTTATGACAAAGACAGAGAACAAGGGCACGTCTTTAGAACGGTCGCTGCAATTTACTGTCTTGCTGGTAAGCAACTCCAGAGTAGATTTGTCTTTGTGTTGTAGGTTATTGTCCTGCTGAAATGTGATTCCTTCCCCAGTCCCTGGTGTAAAGCAGACGGAAGCAGGTTTTCTTCTAGGATTTTGCCTGTGCTTAGCTCCATCCCATTTATTTTCATCCTGAAAAACTCCCCAGTCTTTACCAATGTCAAGCATACCCATACCATGATGCAGCCACCACCATGCTTGAAAATAAGGAGGCAGTTACTCAGTGATGTGTTGTATTTGCCCCAAACGTATGCATTTAGGCCAAAAAGTGTATTCCTTTGATGTGTTTTGTTTTCTTCTTCAGTGTTACTTTAGTGCCTTGTTGCATACATATTCAGATGTTGGAATATTTTTATTCTGTATATTTTTATTCTTATTTTCACTCTGTCATTGGTGACATCGATAAGCAGTTTCCTTCATGTCCTGCAGCTCAGTTCAGAAGGACAACTGCATCTTGGATGTGTCTGGGTGGTTTATGACATCATCCACAGCATAATGATTAACTTGACCATGCTTAGATATATTAAATGTCTGATTTGTTAATGTTAACCATCTACCAACCACTGCCCTTCTTCATGACGCTTTCAAAAAGCTCCCTAGTCTTTGTAGTTGAATTTATGCTTAAAATTCAGTACTTGACTGAGGGACCTTACAGATGTTTTATGTATGGGGAACAGAGGAAGGGGTAGTCATTAAAAAAGAATGTCAACCTCTTATTTCACACAGTGAGTCCATGTAACTTATGTGATTTGTTAAGCCACATTTTACTTCTGAACTAATTAAGGCTTGCCTAAACAAAGGGGGTGAATATTAATGCGACTATATTTTACTTATTTAATTTTAATGAATTTGTAAATATGTGTATCATTTTATTTTCACTTTGACATTATGGAGTATTCTGTATAGATCAAAAACATGTTTTACTTTAACACAACACCATGTGAAAAAGAGGGTGCAGACTTTCTATAGGCTCTGTACTTTACACCAAAGTGATTAAAAAACAAACTAACGTTGTTAATGCAATACAGGCTAATGTCAGGCCAATACCAACGGAGGGGTGCTAGAGTCTGGTGGTTGAGGCCTGTATCAGCCCTGGTGGACTAGCCTGTGTCATGACAAAGACAAACAGGGGAACAAGACAAGGGTGAGTATTTAAAACTGTCTCTGCCCCCTGCCAGGAGAATCTTTCAGCAGCCACTACACTTCTGAACAGCTGCCTAATGGGGCTAGTGAACCTAGGAGCCGCAGTAAAAACAAAATGACAGCTTGAAGATAATTAAAGTGGTACAGTTGAGCAAATTATGAGCCAATTAGCAACAGTTAATTAAGTAGTGGGTGGGAGAATCAAAGGCACGGCTGTCTGTGTAGGGCTTTATGAATAGTTTGTGACAGATGTGTAAAAAGACATGGAAAACTGTATCACTCAGTGACTTGGTGACTATTGCGTTTTGATGCTACAGGATGTTGCAGTATAATTATGAGAACACAATGCACAATGCTGTCAGTAGAGGGTGTTCTTCTGCATAAAATATGTGATCAGTCTAGATGGCTACATGGCATGTAGTTGTCAACAGTTCTACCGTGTGAGCTATTCAACATTTTATTACCAGAGATTTCAAAGGGAAATATATTTCAATTTTTATTGTGAAGGTAGAGCATCAGTATTTCCAGAAAATATCAACGTGATTCCCATATTATTTATAATTGTAATGAGGGAATGTGCATCCCTTTCTTTGTTCTCATGTGGAAAATGTGTATGGAGCTGCAGAGGGGGAAGTAGGTGAGGACGAGGGGGGAAGCAGCCTCTTCATCACGGTAGACGGGTCCTCATAAGCAGGCCCCAGGTTAACCAAGGCTTGTCTTAGCTAGTATTATATTGGAGGTCATACTGGTGGATACCATTTTTATGTCGCTATGTCCAGCATGAAGGAAGTTAAAGGTAGTTTCACAAGAAAACGTTAACTAGCATTAGCGCAATGACTGGAAGTCTATGGGTATCTGCGCCAAAGCTAGTTAGTATAGGCTCGCGAAACTACCTCTAACTTCCTTTATACTTCAATGTATAGTCAGCACAGGCATACATGACTGTGATGTTTTCTGTGTTCTGAGTATGAAGACAAAGCTATCTATCTCGAGTTAAGGACAGTGCTTTATATATTCTGTAAATAGTTTCCCCAAACGGCGATAATAAATTGATACATTTGATTTTTAAAAATTCTAATCAATGTATTTTTTATTCTGTGCATACAATCTATACAATACAGTGGTCTTTGACTATGGTTGCAACATTTCAGGAACTTTCAATATATTCCCTGGTTTCCCAGAAATCCTAGTTGGAAGATTCCATATTTCCTGCTAATTGTCTTCTTATTCCCAAAATCCTCCAACTGGGATTTCGGGAAAACTAGGGAATTTATTGAAAGTTCACGGAGTTTCAGTGCAGCTTAGATGAACTTATAGAGAGACGCATTTACTACCATACCTTTCCGTTGACAGTTCATAATAATATTTGAACAGAAAACAAATATACATGAGGATGATCAAGAAATCCTCAAAGAATATTGCTATTCCTCAAGAGAAAGGAATTGAACAGGAGTGTGTCATACATCGTGACATTAAAGGGATAGTTACGTCTTGATTCAATCAAAAATGGGTTTACATTGTTTAACGTGAATAGCCATATCTGAGTGACCATTTAGTGCAATTGGAGCAAGCATACATGAATGTAAATCAAAGCTGGATTTCAAGTAGCTCATGCATTGAAGCTTCTCTGATCAAATATCTTGACAATAACAGGTGTAAAAAGCCATTTGTAAAAGAAAATAATGTATATAACTTGTTTTGGTTTACTTGTTATGGTGTATAGAATTTAATGTAATTGTGTCGAAATGTATATTAGATACCACACCAAGCCACTACAACAGGTATGCAGATTTTATGACATATATTCAAAAACAATTGATCTAACCACTTGTTAGAGCTTGCCCGCTTCCTAAATTCACATAATTTCTCATCAAATCCATTATCCTTTATAAAACACATCAAGAAACAATGTCATGATGAGTTACCCGAAGAGAACATCATCACCAGACTAAGTTGCAAATTAGATATTCATTGTTTTGAAATATTCACAAAATCTGTTTGACAGGTTTGTAGTCCTTTTGTGGTGTCATTTTTTAAACGCAAATGTGGATGGATAAGCAGCTAGACTAGGAACATCACTAGATTTGTGCAAAATATGTTTCTCCTTTGAACAATACTACCTCAGAAATCTTGATACATTTCTGTTTCGTCTAATTATTTTTGTTGTTCCTCTCCAGTGACAAATCCAATGTATGGAATGTTTTGTATCACAGAGGGACGGATTCTTGGGAGAATGGGTCTGTAGTTGTGAGCTTGAGGCTATCAAGACTCAGTAGAGCGATCATACGAGCATAGAAGAAAAGGGACTTATCTTCTATGCTTTTGATTAATATGCTGTTTGTAACCTCAACTGCTTGCGTCAAAGTTAGCGTAAGTGAATAAAATATGATTTGATTATTTCAGAACAGAATCTTCGGCTATAGAGAACAAGTGCTTGAACATTTGGGCTTTAGGTTAAACAAGTGGTTCAAACATACTGCAGCTGATGCTAAATAAGCAAGAATGTATGGATAAAGAAAGTTGCCGAAAGTAGCTTTCCTTGCTCTCTCTGTCTCAGTAGTAGACACACGAGTACATTCAGTATATTCATGCATGATGCGTCACCTGCATTCTCCACTGGGAAATCCCACAAAGAACAAACAATGCTCAGCTGTCCTAAAAATCAAACAAAATCGGAATAAAAATCTAACCAAATCCAGAGATGCAATCACCCCACTCCCCACTCTGAGTCCCTGTGACCACAAAGTCAGGTTATCTGATCCGTCGCAACATTTTCCCCTTCAGGCTAAAAGGGAATGAGGAAGGTTGGCTCTGACTCTGACAAAGCTATTCCCTTAATGGCAACAGAAATATTTTGGATCCACAGCTCAGAGGATTTCCTCCATGGTTTCAGGCGGCCATTTTGTGGGAAGAATGGTCCTCTCCCTAACGCCTGAGGTTGGCATCTAATCAGTGCTACTGTCAGAGCCATTCCTGCGCATCATGGGAGTGTGCCACTGTGCCTCTCCTCCCTCCTCTCTCTCCTTCTCTTCCTCTCGTTATCTCTCTCCAGCACTCTCTATTTCTCTCTCTCGCTCTCAGATGTTTTCCAGGACATCACAGGGCACGTAGCCTCTCTTCTTTCCACTGGCCACTCGGATGAAGCCACTGTGTTCATCCTCACCGCTTACACAAATCTGATGAAACAGTGAATAATGATCTTGTGATTTAGTTGCTTTTTGTACAAACAAAACACATTTTAACACATTCAATTCACAATGCACAGTGGCCCTAAAGGGCGAAGTAGCTTTAGTGTCACTGTAAGAAATATTTAATTCTCCCACCAAACAACAATGACACCTGTCTGTATTTGCCTGATAGTCTTTGATACAGCTGTAGAGGGGTAGTTTGAATAATATTTTATACAGCTGTAGAGGGGTAGTTTGAATAATATTTTATACAGCTGCAGAGGGGTAGTTTGAATAGTATTTTATACAGCTGCAGAGGGTAGTTTGAATAGTCTGATACAGCTGCAAAAGGTAGTTTGAATAGTCTTTGATACAGATGCAGAGAAGTAGTTTGAATAGTCTTTGACACAGCTGCAGAGGGGTAGTTTGAATAGTCTTTGATACAGCTGCAGAGGGGAAGTTTGAATAGTCTTTGATACAGCTGCAAAAGGTAGTTTGAATAGTCTTTGATACAGCTGCAGAGGGGTAGTTTGAATAGTCTTTAATACAGCTGCAGATGGGTAATGTGAATGGCTGTGTGACTGGAAACAGCGGATGTTGCTACTCATTGGGGATGGAGGCAGAGCTATGAGGTCACTGAGTCATCTTCAAAGTGTTAGGAATGGATGCATCTCCATTGGGGGTTACTAGCATGAACTCTCCTCTGAATCCTAAAATGGCCTTGCAAAGCATTGTGGGAAAAGGATTTGAGACGGTATTTGCCGTGCCAAAATGGTAATGCCATGGAAACTGCTGAGAGGGGGGGGACTACCAATTGGCCAGCTCAGGTCCCTCCTTTGAAGTGAATGTCCCGGGAGAGAGTCTTTGGACTGAGTGCCCAGGACTCCCATTGCCTATGGGAATTGGTGAGCGTATGAACTGTATCTGATGTCCACTTGTATCTGGGGCTTAAACATGAACTGCAGCAAGTAAAGTTGTACATGGAAACATTTAAGGGACTAACTATACAATTCTTTAACAACCGATAATAACAATCATGTTTTCTTGTATATTAGTTCAATTGGGGATAATTGGGTACTTTTTTGTCACAAAATAGTTTGACATAATTATGGTATGATTTTAAATAATGCTGTTATGGAATTTCGGATTTTATTGGAGACGTACAGATAGAGGATGACAGGAAAGATAGAGAGAGATAGAGATATAGAGAGAGAAATAGAGATAGAGATATAGAGAGATGGAAAGATAAAAGGGCTAGAGATCGCAAGATAGAGAGACAGAAAGATAGAGAGAGGTTGTCTCAAAAGGCAGCAGGCCAGATTCAAACCTATGACGACACCGCAAACATGCGTGCCGGAGGCCAGGCATTACCACTCAACCAGACAGGCCACAATTATCATTGTATTGCGGGTAACAGATCACATACCTGGCCCTCCTTCAGAGTGATCTGGCCTTGCTCCTTACAGCCGATAAACGTCCGGTGACACCTGAACACTCTGTCTCCGGTCTTCACCTGGTGAGCAAAGGCTGCTGGGAAGAAACCGATCCTGTCCTCGATCATGCCCTAGATCCATCATCCAGAAGAAACGTTATACACCATCACAGCTCCTGGTCATACTAACATGGCAGCAGACTGGTGCAGACCCAGCGCCAGAAAGAATCCGTTGGACCAGCCTTTGATTTCCATAGGGGGGGGCATGTTTTTCCACAGGACCTCCTATGTGTGCACCCGCTTGAGCGTTCACAATGGGTTAATGGGTCTAATAGTAAAGCACATAGGCAGCTGGTGAGCTTCAAGTTTGGGGAAACTTACAATTTATCCTACCACTTCTACCGATCTGCTTGCCAGTCATGATCATTTTTAGACACGTGATTTCGTGGAACAGTTTCATTTCAATAATAACGTTTTAGTTTTTTTTTTCAAAATTATCGTCATGTGGTTAATCATAAAAATCTGAAGTAAAATGATAAACATCTAAAAGTTCAAATTGAACTATGGCGAGAGCACGAACCTCATATGGAAACATTGATACACTGTGATCCATTGGCGGCTAAAGAAATGACAGTATAGAACTCAGAGACAGCCTATAGGCCAATGCAGCAGTAGGCCTATAACTTCCATCGTCAACTAAGTAAAATACATAGGCGTAAAGCCGACAAATACAAACAGTAGAAAATATCCTGATGAAAATTCTGGTTCTTTCAATCACATTCATCTCTCTGCCTCCCTTTCTATGTCTTGACATGAGCTATTGCTAGTGAAGTGCAACTTTGTATCAAATCATCACTTGGTCCAGCCTGAAGCTGTAGCTGTAGCTAGTGAACTTGCAACATTGTATCAACTAGTCTATTCCGGGCCCATGTGAGTTTCCTGCGCCAGTGAGCTCAGGACAGAAATATGTTCGTTTTTTAATGATGTTTCCACTGGATATATGGGATCATGATATTTAGCTCTTTCACACCAAGGCTTGGTGATTATCGAGGCCGGGAGTGTTGGATAGATTTTTCACATACTGAGGAATTATCGTTCGCAATGGATGTAAAAAAAAACAGACTTTGTTGACTTGTGTGAGGTGAAGAAAAAATTGACCGAGAGGCTCAGCTTATTAGTGGTGTATGTGGTGAGTTAAAACAATCAGAAATCAGACATTGCCAAATGGGCTCTTTCCTACAAATGCATTCTGGAGAGAGATGCACCATATTCTCCACACAAACCTCCCCTTCTTCTTGATACAACATTTTAAATTATAGTCAAAACACATGCCATGCTATTTTGGTACAGACAGAATCAGCTACATGGTCTACACATACTGAGACAAAGGGGTGCTGCTTCATTCGCTTGGATGCTTTAACTGAGATTGATGAGTCTGTCTGTTGGCGTGTGTCTCGGTCAAATAAATGATCAAAGAGGAGGCAGGGTAGGGTAAGGAGGTAGAGTAGGATGGGCCAGGCCCCCTAAGGCCCCCCCATAACGCCGGCCCTGGACTGGTGTAGTGTAGTGGTTTAAATGTCTGTACTAGCTGTCTTCCACTTAAATACATACCTTCCACCAGTCATCATTGGAGTCGTCTGCCAGTACGATTCTGTCTCCGGGTCTAAATTAGAAATAAATTGTGTATTAAAAAAATCAACGTCTCTGATGCTGTAAATTAGATTTAATCTGACAATAAGAAATACAAATCTGAAATAATGTTTCAATTATGACTCGTTGATTCCTAAAGTCATAATATCTCTTTAAAAAATATCCTGTCTATTGAGACAGGTCTGTGAGAGGAAAAACACTGTGGTTTTAGTTTGAACATGTTAAAAATGGTCATCTATTGAGATCTTTCAATGATAAAAAAGATGGACGTTTTGGTTTATTAAATATATTGCCAATCGGAATATGTTTGGAATCATGCTTTTATGGTTTCATCACCATCATCGTTGGGGCGACAGGTAGCCTAGTGGTTAGAGTGTAGAGGTGGCAGTGTGTCAGGGTAGCCTAGTGGTTAGAGTGTAGAGGTGGCAGGTAGCCTAGTGGCTAGAGTGTTGGACTAGTAACCGGAAGGTAGCCTAGTGGCTAGAGTGTTGGACTAGTAACCGGAAAGTAGCCTAGTGGCTAGAGTGTTGGACTAGTAACCGGAAGGTAGCCTAGTGGCTAGAGTGTTGGACTAGTAACCGGAAGGTTGCACGATCGAATCCCCAAGCTGACAAGGTAAAAATCTGTCGTTCTGCCCCTGAACAAGGCAGTTAACCCAATATTCCACGGCCGTCATTGAAAATAAGAATTTATTCTTAACTGACTTGCCTAGTATAATAAAAAATAAACTAAAATCATCATGTTGCAGTAGGCTAATAACAAATTATACAGAAGAAAGTTACCACAAGACAGGTGTCACAACATGTAATGTAAAAAGAGAGTGAAATTTCTCCACCTTTTGATGAGGGTGCCTTTAAAGTCCACAGTACAATGTGATTTATTGTGTCTGTCTGAAGTGTTGATTAGGGTCTGTAATGGGATCCTGAGACCTTGATCCTGTCTAGCTTGTCTTTCATAGGAGAAGATTTAAAACAACACTTTGAAGCAGCACCCAACTGTACAGCAGCTATTTGTGCGTTGGGAGTCATGCTGTGATGTGGGTGTGAATGAATTTCAAATGAAGTAGGGGATGATTGAAGTCTTTCTGGGGAGCAAGAAGGAAGATCTCAGATGATTGGAGCGTCTGAGAGGAGACAGTGTAGACATTATACACGCCAGATCCAAGGACTGGATTACTAAGGGAACGATGGAGTAAAATGGATACTTAGGGTCAAGGGCTGTTGAGAGAGAAACTCTTATTTTTTAAGGGCCCATTGCAAAATGACATAAAGAAAACGGTGCCCTACATGTTAATATTTACGTAGTCCAGACAATTCTCACTGGGCACAGACGTCAATTCAACATCTATTCCACGTTGGTTCAACGTAATTTAATTGAAATGACATGGAAACAACCAGTGTGTGCCCAGTGGGTTGCCAGCTTTCCACAGGTTCCAGAAAATATCACAAAGACGTTGATATTTGTCTCATTAAGCAATGAGGCCCGAGTGGGTGTGGTTTATGGCCAATATACCACGGCTAAGGGCTGGTCTTTAGCACAACGCAATGCGGAGTGACTGGATAGAGCCCTTAGCTGTGGTAAAGTATATTGGCCATATACCAAAAACCTCCGAGGTGCCTTATTTCTATTCTTATTTCTATTATAAACTGGTTACCAAATAGAGCAATTAAAAATACATGTTTTGTCATACCCGTGGTATACGGTCTGATATATCACGGCTGTCAGCAAATCAGCATTCAGGGCACGAACCACAGTTTATGATAAGCAATAAACCATCAGGTATTGTCTTTCTATCTCATCATATTGTAATTGTGTCAAATCACAACCATATTTATGTAACAACATCTTTATAAGCTAATGAATCGGGTCAAATCATAACCATATTCATGTGTCGATATCTTTATAATCGAATTAATTAATGTGGGTTTATGCCTGGCTCATGATTAAGAGATAGTCTTATGGTCGTTAAACTGAGCAAAGTACAAGCAGAAGACCACACACAAATCACAGACAATTTAATTGTCATGCATAACAAAACAGACAGTGTTTATTCATGTGGTATTAGAGAATAGCACTGGCAAAGACCAGATATCTATTGAGCAGTGACTACAGCATGCATTCAGTGACATCTGCCTGCTTATCGAGGTAAACACAGTGTGTTCTACATTCAAGAGAAACTTAAGGTAATTGTTAACGTCGCGGTTTTAACAAAGAAAATGCAGGAAATGTCCAGGCAAGGCCAAGGCCCATCAGAAATCAATCAAACACCCTGTTCTGGCAGTGAGCTAGTAGGAGCTTCTGGCCCTTGTAGATAAGAGAGTTTAAACTAAGCAGTCCCATAAATCAGTCACACCATTTATGACACTGTTTTTGTAAGTATTACAAAAGTGAGACAACGGTAATGTGTGACTGACTGGCCATTGGTGCCTGCTACCAGGTTAACGCACAGCTTCAGTGTGTGTAGATTTGTGCGTGTAGATATGTGTGTAGATTTGTGTGTGTAGATGTGTGGGTCGACTGAAGCTTATTTCCATTACAATTTGCCACCACAATTGGGGGCCAGTCACAAAAATAATATCAACTTGGAGAGAAAAAGGGAATGTGTGTGTGTGTTTGTGTTTGTGTTTGTGTATGTGTATACCACTGACCTCATCTCCAGGTCTTCACTCTCCTGGGGAGTGAATGTAAACAAAGCAACATAGGTGTTGAGCTGAAGTGTGTCCTTCTGCAGCCATTTCCTCTCCTGCAAGGCAAAACACACACACACGCATACAGACACACATACACACACACACACAGCAGCTGTCAGCACGATCCACGAAACAGAGTATAGACGTGCAAAAAATTACTACAGGTTTGTTGTTATTCCCTAATCAAATCACAGAGGAAATGCATTACTTCTTTCATTCCTTTTAATTATTCCTAGAATAGAATGAGCTCTTGTTCCGATGAAAAAAGAGAGAATTGCTGAAGTCGTTCTGCCACCTGCTACTGTAAAGTTTCCACAACATTATATACATGTGTGGGAGGAAGCATCCTCTTGTTGAGTTGATCTGTTTTCATAAGCTCCCAGGAAATGAAAAGACAATAATAGCAGGGGCGGAGAGGATGTTGTTAGAGACGTGCTAACACAATTATCGCAGACAGATTCAGTAACCGTATTTGTACGCACCTTTAGGCACTTTCTGCTTTTGTCACAATTAGTCGCAATGTCACAATGACCCAGAATGCCAGGCGGTGTCTGAGAAAGGCCCATAAAATTGCCAAAGACTCCAGCCACCCGAGACATGGACTGTTCTCCATGCTCCAGTCTGGCAGACGGTACCGGTGCATCAAGGCTCAGACCAACAGACGACTAAACAGCTTCTATCCCCTGGCCATAAGACTGTTAAATGGCTAATACCTACTGCTCACCCTCACACCTACGCTGCTGCTGAAATGATTATTGATTTGATTTATTACTACCACTACGCTGCTGTTCACTGATTATTGATTGCCATTAGTACCTATCTATTTTAGCCTGTTACTTGTCACTGTTACTCCTGTTTACATGTATACTGAGCGTACAAAACATTAGGAGCACCTGCTCTTTCCATGGCATAGACTGGCCAGGTGAATCCAGGTGAAAGCTATGATTCTTTATTGATGTCACCATTAATCCACTTCAATCAGTGTAGATGAAGGGGAGGAGACAGGTTAAAGAGGATTTTTAAGCCTTGAGACAATTGAGACATGGATTGTGTATGTGTGCTGCTGGCCCTGGGTGAACCGTTCTGCTGGCCCTGGGTGAACCGTTCTGCTGGCCCTGGGTAAGATGTTCTGCTGGCCCTGGGTGAGATGTTCTGCTGGCCCTGGGTGAGATGTTCTGCTGGACCTGGGTGAAATGTACTGCTGGCCCTGGGTGAAATGTTCTGCTGGTCCTGGCTGAGATGTTCTGCTGGCCCTGGGTGAGATGTTCTGCTGGCCCTGGGTGAGATGTTCTGCTGGCCCTGGGTGAGATGTTCTGCTGGACCTGGGTGAAATGTACTGCTGGCCCTGGGTGAAATGTACTGCTGGCCCTGGGTGAAATGTTCTGCTGGCCCTGGGTACTGCTGGCCCTGGGTGAAATGTTCTGCTGGCCCTGGCTGAGATGTTCTGCTGGCCCTGGGTGAGATGTTCTGCTGGCCCTGGGTGAGATGTTCTGCTGGACCTGGGTGAAATGTACTGCTGGCCCTGGGTGAAATGTACTGCTGGCCCTGGGTGAAATGTTCTGCTGGCCCTGGGTGAAATGTTCTGCTGGCCCTGGGTGAGATGTTCTGCTGGCCCTGGGTGAGATGTTCTGCTGGCCCTGGGTGAAATGTACTGCTGGCCCTGGGTAAAATGTTCTGCTGGCCCTGGGTGAAATGTTCTGCTGGCCCTGGGTAAAATGTACTGCTGGCCCTGGGTGAAATGTTCTGCTGGTCCTGGCTGAGATGTTCTGCTGGCCCTGGGTGAGATGTTCTGCTGGCCCTGGGTGAGATGTTCTGCTGGCCCTAGGTGAGATGTTCTGCTGGACCTGGGTGAAATGTACTGCTGGCCCTGGGTGAAATGTACTGCTGGCCCTGGGTGAAATGTACTGCTGGCCCTGGGTGAAATGTTCTGCTGGCCCTGGCTGAGATGTTCTGCTGGCCCTGGGTGAGATGTTCTGCTGGCCCTGGGTGAGATGTTCTGCTGGCCTGGGTGAGATGTTCTGGCCCTGGGTGACCTGCTGGTGGGTGAAATGTACTGCTGGCCCTGGGTGAAATGTACTGCTGGCCCTGGGTGAAATGTTCTGCTGGCCCTGGGTGAGATGTTCTGGCTGGGTGAAATGTTCTGCTGGGTGAGATGTTCTGCTGGCCCTGGGTGAAATGTACTGCTGGCCCTGGGTAAAATGTTCTGCTGGCCCTGGGTGAAATGTTCTGGGTGAGATGTTCTGGCCCCTGGGTGAAATGTATGCTGGCCCTGGGTGAAATGTACTGCTGGCCCTGGGTGAAATGTACTGCTGGCCCTGGGTGAAATGTTCTGCTGGCCCTGGGTGAAATGTACTGCTGGCCCTGGGTGAAATGTACTGCTGGCCCTGGGTGAAAATGCGGTAAGGCACAACAGAAACTTTAGGGGATCATTATGGCAGACTAACAGCTCTCTGGGGACATTTCCTCCGCCCTGGGTGTTTATATTTGTCTGTATGGTGGCCATTACATTGGAAAATGTCAAAACAATCATAACTGCAGCAGGGCCAATGAGACAGAGTGAAGAGTTAAACGAGCAGCAAAAAAAAACTAAGTTCACAAATGAGTGTAAGAAAACAATGTACAAGCCATTTGATTACTTCTCAATCATTCAAGACATGGGGATGTAAGATGTCCAGGGAACAGGTGTTGGTTAAGACAAGGGGACGTAAGATGTCCAGGGAACAGGTGTTGGTTAAGACAAGGGGACGTAAGATGTCCAGGGAACAGGTGTTGGTTAAGACAAGGGGATGTAAGATGTCCAGGGAACAGGTGTTGGTTAAGACAAGGGGACGTAAGATGTCCAGGAAACAGGTGTTGGTTAAGACAAGGGGATGTAAGATGTCCAGGGAACAGGTGTTGGTTAAGACAAGGGGACGTAAGATGTCCAGGGAACAGGTGTTGGTTAAGACAAGGGGACGTAAGATGTCCAGGGAACAGGTGTTGGTTAAGACAAGGGGACGTAAGATGTCCAGGGAACAGGTGTTGGTTAAGACAAGGGGACGTAAGATGTCCAGGGAACAGGTGTTGGTTAAGACAAGGGGACGTAAGATGTCCAGGGAACAGGTGTTGGTTGGTTTGGAATATAGGACAAGAAATGGGCTGTACAATTGAATAGGCCAGCTAGTAATTTGTGTCTCTCATTTCAGATAGGATAAGAGGCAACACGGGACAATCTGCTCCTGCACCGTGGTTCATTCCTCTGCTCATTATCCTGTAGAGCCTGTGTCTGTGTGTCCTTGTGTTTGGGTGCCAGGCTGCTTTTAAAGACCTGCCTTCAGACGAACAAACGACATCCTCCCAGCCGTGCTAAGCTTGCCAGATAAGAGTGGTGGAAAATACCACTTTACATGTTTCAGCGAGCTGGCCAGGAGAGATCGCATAGTGTGTGTGTGTGTGTGTGTGTGTGTGTGTGTGTGTGTGTGTGTGTACGTATGTGTGTGTGCACATTCACATGCATGTTTGCTTGTATATCTTTGTGTTTCTCTGTATTTTTTGTGTTTTTGGTCATTTCCAAAGTTGACATTAAGGATAAACAGGTCAAATTAATGATAGAGGCTGGCTAGAAATATTACAAATATGAAACATGTTCTGGGAACATGAATACGGCATTTCTTATACATGCATTTTTTTCATTCTACCACAGTAGAAGCCAGAGGGCAAAATAAATCTGTCTGAGGTTTGCTAATCAATATTACACTACAGGGAACAGAATGGAGTTTGCACTAATTTTGTAACGTGTCAGGCTGCGCGCAGAAAATAAATATTGCACAGACCGGAGCTCAGGGTAAAAGCAGGGTAAAAGCCTATTCATAACTGTGTGTGTCAGTGGCCGAGGCAAGGGTATAATTTGTCTGTAAGGGAGATGTGTTTTTCTCCTAACTCCTGGGAAAGTAAGTAGTGATGGGAGTCTGGCCAATAGTAAGTAGCATGCTGATGGACACCCACACAGCAAGAACTGGCTCAGGATCAGGTCTCAGGCTGAAAGCACAGAGTAGAGTACAGCCCACCAGCACACACAGCACAGACACAGTTCTCAGAAGCTTTCAATAGAATACTGTACAATATCTCAGGACATCCTTTAGTCCAGAGGTATGATTTGCTCAGGGCCAACAGACAACAAAAGCTAACGCCTCATGTCAGTTCTCTTCCTCTCCATAGACTAATTGTGATATGTTGAAATCTAAGTTTAGAAGCTAGTTAATTATAGGATTTTCACACTGCTCCTCTTTTGGGTAGGTTCAAGCCCTACCCATTATAGACCATGCATATTTCAAATTGGGATGACACCAACCTTACTAAGCCCAGAGCTCATTTGTCTCCAGAGCAGTTTGTGCTATCCTTAGACTTTATGTCAATGTGTTGGTCCGTAGGACAAATGGGCAATAGACTAAGGATAGCCGTGGGTTAAGAGACATTCTAGAGGGACATTTCTGCAGCACACACAAACAATAAGAGCTGAGAAAATAATCAGTCACTGGGCTCCACTGAAGAACAATAACTTTGTATTTTCCATTTCCAGATCAGAGGTTATTATGATTTGTCATGAACAGTTATTGCAGTGTTTACTTCTACCTGGGTTCTATGTGCCAGCAGTCTTTCTCAATGCATTTGTGTTTCGTCATGAAAGAGCGCATCGCCCAAGACAACGGAACTGTACTGTAGATGAGGCAGGCGCCTCGCAAGAGACATTATTTGTGACCTCATAAAACAGTATTAAAATGATGTTGGTGTGTTCTACTCTGTTCCACCTGTGTAAGACAAGACAGGCTGGCTGTTTCTCACACCCTCAGCTGTCCCTTTTCTCTCTCTACTGACCCTGTTGTCTCAAAGCATCTGAGGGTTCAGGGGCATCCTGGATGAGTTCAACACACAATTACACGATTTCTAATTTAAAAAATAGCATTCCACTGATATGCTTGGATGGGAATTAAATGAGTAACACCAATGTAATTCACAGTAGGAACAAGTCTGTGTGGAAGTTGAACTTTTCCCTCCGCTGCCCTCCTCGGAGTTACAGGGAATCTGGTTACTATACTGTTAGTGTTTGTGTTCCTTACCGGTGAATCATCAGGTTTCCTCTCAGCTACGTGGCAATAGGGAATGGGCTCCGTCCCATTCTCAAGTGATGTGAACACTGGAAAATGTCAAAACATTCAGTAAATCACCCCAAATCAACGACAAATACTTGTGGCAATTATCAAAGACAACACAAACTATCAACACTTGGACAATCATAGAAAAGACAGCGAAGCTTGGATGAATCTCGATAGCAGTGGGATTTCATCTACTGAACGTCCTGGAATAAACCTAAGTATTTATTTTTACAGTACAAGCTGTGATAGAAAAGCTATTTCATAAACAAATACATCATTTCAGAAAGAAATAAAGTATTCAGATGGGATTACTAATGGGACAGATTCCCATGCTGGAATCTGTCCCATATTTTCCTCTTCTTAGTGAGCACTGTCCAGATATTCAAGTAGCATTGGGGAGTAATTACAGTCTCTACATGTGGCAAGTAGAGAGGAACACAGAAGAAGGTTACCCTTCCTCAATCCTCAGGGGTCAGATTATATTCTTTTTGTGGAGCTTCTAAAGGCATTTTGAATAATGTGAGGTCTACTTCAACCAGTGTCCCTTCTACAACTTCATTGTCCTGGGTGAATGCTACTGCATGCAATAGGCGTATTACTCTTCCTCTTTGAGATCTTACACTAGGTACAGTACATAGAACTGAGAATCCAATGCATTCAGTCGGCATCCATTACATTCAGTGAACATCCATTACATTCAGTCGGCATCCATTACATTCAGTGAACATCCATTACATTCAGTCGGCATCCATTACATTCAGTGAGCATCCATTACATTCAGTGAGCATCCATTACATTCAGTGAGCATCCATTACATTCAGTGAACATCCATTACATTCAGTCGGCATCCATTACATTCAGTCGGCATCCATTACATTCCATGAGCATCCATTACATTCAGTGAGCATCCATTACATTCAGTGAGCATCCATTACATTCAGTGAGCATCCATTACATTCAGTGAGCATCCATTACATTCAGTCAATATCCATTACATTCAGTGAGTATCCATTACATTCAGTGAGTATCCATTACATTCAGTGAATAACCATTACATTCAGTGAATCAACTGGAATTTAGATCAAGGATCTGGCATATAAGGTTATAGACATACCATTGAGCAGTCAGTAATGTTTCATTCATAAAGTCTATGCATAACAGAAGTGCATTTCCCAGTGTCACTGATGGCTGCCTCAGTCACTGATGGCTGTCTCTTAGTCACTGATGGCTTCATGGCTGATGGCTGCCTCTTAGTGACTGATGGCTGCCTCTTAGTGACTGATGGCTGCCTCTTAGTGACTGATGGCTGCCTCTTAGTGACCGATGGCTGCCTCTTAGTGACCGATGGCTGCCTCTTAGTGACCGATGGCTGCCTCTTAGTGACCGATGGCTGCCTCTTAGTGACCGATGGCTGCCTCTTAGTGACCGATGGCTGCCTCTTAGTGACTGATGGCTGCCTCTTGGTACACCGTGTACAGTACTCACCATTATCACTGTGCTTCCTGGTGAGTTCATGTCGACTGCTGTGAGCATCGTCCTCCTCTGGAACCTGGGCTAAGTCACTGGTCTGTGGGAGCAGATAGAGAGCATTACATCTAACTGACAGATTGTTGCCAGTCATTCAGATCCTACAGTAGCTAGATACCTAGACCACACACACATTTCTGATCCTTAAAGTGATGCAGCACAGTTTTTGTAGTAGCTAGTAGTTTTAAAGTAGCACTCACGAGGCAAAATGGGTCATCCATATCATGATCATCCATATCTTATGATATGTTAAGTCCTTATTTTTTATTTTCCCCCTGGAGTTCGTATTATATGTTACAAATTCCAATTTGTACTTTTTCCTGCAATTCGTACCATATGAAACATTTGTAAGTGCTTAAGATCCTGTTAAATCTCTTTAATGTTTGTGACACATTTCCTAGAAATCGTAGAGGGTGGTCTAGATTTAGGACCAGCAAAAAAGCTTTGATGTTATCTTGAATTTACAAACGCTGCTCAACGGAGCACAAAAACATTGACTGATATTATGACTGGGCAACAGTTGAAGGAATCATAACAACATATGAACCCACCAAAGCAGTACTGCAGATGTTCTAAATCGGTGCCAATTATCATTGTAACCTATGCGAAACGTGTACAATGTTTATGACAAGTTTAACGTGCAATTTATGTATTATGTTGAGTGTAGAATATACCGTGTCTAATTTGTATGCAGCACTACTGTGTGTCTAAGACTATTTTCCCCTCGGGGACATTAAAGTTCATACTATCTTATCCTTACCAGGGATGTACTGGTAAACAAAGTAGGTGGGTGAACTGAGTTTACCCTCTGCTATCACTGATGCTAACCATTGTCCTAGTTTTTAAGCGCCAGGTACTTCAGCTTAAAAATAGCATCTGTAGTTGCTTCCCTGGTAGTTTTAAGACATCATTTCCAGGACTGATTCAAGCTGCAGATACAGTTTAAATGAGATTTACACAGATAAGCTGCAGAGAGGAGAAGAGAAGAGAGGTGCTCCCTTTTTCTTTTGCAATGACTGCATTGTTTACACTTTGAGTCTTCACGTCCTCCTCTCTGTCTAAAAGCTCAGCAGATATCTCTCCTGGAATAATTATTTCAATACCCTCATCATCATCTCTTCCTGGAGTAGATTTCCTTTATTGGTAATATTTACTCAACAATGTCTGTATCCAAGTACACCTTTATTGGTCATATTTACTCCACAGTGGCTGTGTCCGAGTCTACCTTTATTGGTCACATTTACTCCACAGTGGATGTATCTACACCCACCAGACATGCCACCAGGGGTCTTTTCACAACCCCAAAATCCAGAAGTTCAAAAAGCGTACAGTATCATATAGAGCCATTATTGCATGGAACTCCCTTCCATCTCATGTTGTTCAATTTAACAGCAAACCTGGTTTCAAAAAACAGATAAAGCAACACCTCACGGCACAACACCTCTCCCCTATTTGACCTGGATAGTTTGTGTGTATGTATTGATATGTAGGCAACGTGTGCCATTTTTACATTTATCTAGTTCTGTCCTTGAGCTGTTCTTGTGTTTTAATGTTCTGCATTATGTCACGTTTCATGTTTTGTGTGGCCCGCAAGAAGAGTAGCTGCTGCTTTCGCAACAGCTAATGGGGATCCTAATAAAATAACTAATCTGAGTACACTGTTACTGGTCATATTTATTCAACAGTGGCTGTATCTGAGTACACCTTTACTGGTCATATTTATTCAACAGTGGCTGTATCTGAGTACACCATTACTGGTCATATTTATTCAACAGTGGCTGTATCTGAGTACACTGTTACTGGTCATATTTATTCCACAGTGGCTGTATCTGAGTACACCATTATTGGTCATATTTATTCCACAGTGGCTGTATCTGAGTACACTGTTACTGGTCATATTTATTCAACAGTGGCTGTATCTGAGTACACTGTTACTGGTCATATTTATTCCACAGTGGCTGTATCTGAGTACACTGTTACTGGTCATATTTATTCCACAGTGGCTGTATCTGAGTACACTGTTACTGGTCATATTTACTCCACTGTGGCTGTATCTGAGTACACTGTTACTGGTCATATTTATTCCACAGTGGCTGTATCTGAGTACACTGTTACTGGTCATATTTACACCACAGTGGCTGTATCTGAGTACACTGTTACTGGTCATATTTACTCCACTGTGGCTGTATCTGAGTACACTGTTACTGGTCATATTTACACCACAGTGGCTGTATCTGAGTACACTGTTACTGGTCATATTTACACCACAGTGGCTGTATCTCAGTACACTATCATTACTCAAGGCAGAGCTGGCATGCGCATACAACAACAACACCATGACTGTAGCTTTTCAATCTATACTTTGCCTTTTTGTACATTCCTTGCTGTAAGTAAGAGGCAGAGCTCACTTGGCCCACACGTTAACATGAGTCTCCCGTCTACACCATTAATCCAGCGTCTCCCGTCTATACCATTCATCCAGCGTCTCCCGTCTATACCATTCATCCAGCGTCTCCCGTCTATACCATTCATCCAGCGTCTCCCGTCTATACCATTCATCCAGTGTCTCCCGTCTATACCATTAATCGAGCGTCTCCCGTCTATACCATTAATCCTGCGTCTCCCGTCTATACCATTCATCCAGCGTCTCCCGTCTATACCATTCATCCAGCGTCTCCCGTCTATACCATTAATCCGGCGTCTCCCGTCTATACCATTAATCCGGCGTCTCCCGTCTATACCATTAATCCAGCGTCTCCCGTCTATACCATTAATCCGGCGTCTCCCGTCTATACCATTCATCCAGCGTCTCCCGTCTATACCATTAATCCGGCGTCTCCCGTCTATACCATTCATCCAGCGTCTCCCGTCTATACCATTCATCCAGAGTCTCCCGTCTATACCATTCATCCAGCGTCTCCCGTCTATACCATTCATCCAGTTGAATATGATGTATTCCCTTGACCCGTCATCCATGCTCCCAGGTTAAAAGGAGTGATCAAACTCTAATTAATTAAGCTGGGAAAACAGCAGCCGTAGAACTGCGTCGGAGCACAGATACACCAACAGGTTTCCTGGGTGCCAGTGTCCCTTCTTATCTACTGCGCCCTTACATTCCGACACTCATTCATTCACAGTAAGCAAAGACGAAAGAGAAGTAAAACCAAAAAACAGAACAACATGTTATGAACACTTTGAAATCACCTGCTTAATGACCATTATATTAGTAGCCTAACCACTGGAATGACATAGCCATTAGTTCATTTCGTTCTTAATCTCTATACGTTGCTGATGGGGTAGTTTCTTAAATGACAGTCAGGTGGGGAATTGCTGATGGGGTAGTTTCTTAAATGACAGTCAGGTGGGGAATTGCTGATGGGGTAGTTTCTTAAATGACAGTCAAGTGGGGAATTGCTGATGGGGTAGTTTCTTAAATGACAGTCAGGTGGGGAATTGCTGATGGGGTAGTTTCTTAAATGACAGTCAGGTGGGGAATTGCTGATGGGGTAGTTTCTTAAATGACAGTCAAGTGGGGAATTGCTGATTGGGTAGTTTCTTAAATGACAGTCAGGTGGGGAATTGCTGATGGGGTAGTTTCTTAAATGACAGTCAGGTTGTGAATTGCTGATGGGGTAGTTTCTTAAATGACAGTCAGGTGGGGAATTGCTGATGGGGTAGTTTCTTAAATGACAGTCAGGTTGTGAATTGCTAATGAGGTAGTTTCTTAAATGACAGTCAGGTGGTGAATTGCTGATGAGGTAGTTTCATTACAGTTTCTCAGTCCCGTACAGGCACATTTTGGATCTGTGTTGAAACGTATCTATAGCATAACAGCGATGATCAAAGACTCAAATAAATGTACTGACTCAGGTGAAGAAGCCGGATGTGGAAATCCTGGGCTGGTGTGGTTACACGTGGTCTGTGTTTGTGAAGCTGGTTGGATATAATACCAAATTCTCTAAAATGACATTGGAGGCAGCTTATGGTAGAGAAATGAACATTCAATTCTTTGGCAACAGCTCTGGTGGACATTCCTGCAGTCAGGATGCTAATAGCATCTGTTGCATTGTGTTGTGTGACAAAACTGCACATTTTAAAGTGGACATTGTCTCCAGCACCAGGTGCACCTGTATAATGACACACCTGTCAGTTGGATAGATTATCTTGGCAAAGGAGAAATGCTCACGAACAGGGATGTAAACATTTTAGCGAAATAAGCTTTTTGTGAGTATGGAGCTCATGAAACATGGGACCAACACTTTATATGTTGCGTTTATATTTTTGTTCAGTGTAGTTACTCATCAGCATATGAGGTATTTATATGGTCGTGTCATAATAAGCATATGGTCATGTCTGGACTCATCCTTTACTATTATTAAGCATGCAGAATGTCATTCACCAAACTTCAGCCTATGAGCATGACACACTAAGGTCATTCCACCACGCTGGCTGATTAACCTATCAGTTCACTTCTGCAATAATCCCTTTCCTTTCTTTCAACTAATGGGCATACATCTAGTGTATTGGGGCGGCAGGGCAAGTTCAAATCCCCGAGCTGACAAGGTACAAATCTGTCGTTCTGCCCCTGAACAGGCAGTTAACCCACTGTTCCTAGGCTGTCATTGAAAATAAGAATTTGTTCTTAACTGACTTGCCTAGTTAAATAAAGGTAAAATAAATTAGTATTTATACAGTATCAGTCCAAAGTTTGACATTGAAGAATAATAGTGAAGACATCAAAACGATGAAATAACACATATGGAATCATGTAGTAACCAAAAAAGTTGAAAACAAATCAAAATATATTATAAAGTATATTTGAGATTCTTCAAAGGAGCACTGGTTTCAATCCCCCGATTACTTGTTCATTATTTAACCCTCTGTTCCCCCATGGGTTTTTGTGAGTAATTGTTTGTATGTATACGGTCCGTTATTGTGGGCTAGTTTTTGTGTTGTATATATTTCAATTCTTGAGTAAAGTACGTTCATTACTCATATCTCCTGTCCTGCGCCTGACTCCTCCACACCAGCTACACACAGGCCGATTACAGGTGGATACTTTGAAGAATCTCAAAAATAAAATATATTTTGATCTGTTTCCCTCTTTTTGTTGGTTACTACATGATTCAATATGTTATTTCATAGTTTTGATGTCTTCACTATTTTCTAAATAGTCAAAATAAAGAAAAATCCTTGAATGAGTAGGTCTGTCCAAACTTTTGACTGGTACTGTTTGTCACCTCTTTGTCACCTCAAACCTTGTGTGTCACACCTGTTGCAGCAACAGTCTTCCAATGACCTTCTACCTGCCCACCACCACCAACAATAAAATTCCATATTGTATTCTGTCTCTTTTGTCATTCAGTTAAGCCTTTACTCGACTGAACTGTAATAGATTGTGTTGTTGTTCTTACAGAGTTCCTGTGGGGGGACTCGGAGACACTGGCCCTCTTGTCCCTCTGTGCCAGAGAGGTCCCAAACCGGAGAGCTTCATATACAGGGTCCACTTTACTGCCACAAGCTGGGGAGAGACACCAGAGAAGAGAAGCTCATGTCAGTCAAATCAGCCAGACAAGGACAATCTAGTTGTGCATCAATTTACTGTAAGTGCATTGACATTTTGAAAGGCAGGCCTATATAAATCACTTTGGCTTGTCTCACATTGCTTTCAACAATAAAATATATATTTTTTAAGCAAACTTCCATTGTCTTATAAAGGATTGCTGAGTGTCTTCTCATCTTCAGTTTTCTCCACTGTTCATGCACCTTGGTTTGTAATGACATTTCTTTATCTCTAGAGTATTGTAAGGCAAAGGGACATAAAGGGTGCTTACCAATGGGCATGACTTCTTTGATGCAGCCAAATTGCTCCGTTATCAGCAGTGGGGAGCTGTAGTACCTTCGAAAGCCCTTTGGCTGTGGAGGGAGGAAGGGAGGGAAGGATGGATGGAGGGCAGGAACATCATAGTGAGTGAGGGATCAATACATCAACAGGCAGTGCAGCACACCAAAATACATTAGAGCCACTGCATAACCTAATTTCTCTATTAGTTTCCAGATGCACTATACTGTACTCTAGTCGGGGTTTGTTTCTGTTTACAACAACACAACATCATTGTTTGGTGAGAAAACAACAAGCTGGCTAAAGCAGAGGAGACATTTTAGACATATCCCAAGCCAGAACAACTGGTTAAAAGCCATTTACCATTATAGACCTCTCTGTGATCACCAACTGCTGATCACTCTCCCTGCCTCAGCCATGCTAAACAATATTAAACAATGTGTAAATAAAAAATAGCTTGATGAGGGTTGAGTGAAGATGTGCATCTGGAACAGGATCAGATTAGTCCTGTAGGGTAAGCAGAAATACATTGGTGGGTGGGCCTGCAGAAATTTGTGTGGGCCCAAAATAATATATGTTTTAAAGCAAATTTTCTGCTATTCTACACATTTTGCCATGAGGCTGAGATAAAATTCTGCTAGAACATACAGTCACTCCGGAAAGTAAAGCCTTATTCTAAAATGTATTTTTTTAAATCATAATCAATCTACAAACAAAACCCATACTGACAAAGCAAAAACATGATTTTTAAATTATGCTAATTTTTACAAAAAAAACTGATATCACATATACATAAGTATTCACACATGTTAATGCGAGTGTAGCGAAATGCTTGTGCTTCTAGTTCCGACAATGCAGTGATAACCAACAAGTAATCTAACTAACAATTCTAAAACTACATAAAGAATATGTACATATGGATATATGAGTGAGTGATGGTACAGAGCAGCATACAGTAGATGGTATCGAGTACAGTATATACATATGAGATGAGTATGTAGACAAAGTAAACAAAGTGGCATAGTTAAAGTGGCTAGTGATACATGTATTACATAAGGATGCAGTCGATGATGTAGAGTACAGTATATACGTATGCATATGAGATGAATAATGTAGGGTAAGTAACATTATATAAGGTAGCATTGTTTAAAGTGGCTAGTGATATATTTACATCATTTCCCATCAATTCCCATTATTAAAGTGGCTGGAGTTGGGTCAGTGTCAATGACAGTGTGTTGGCAGCAGCCACTCAATGGTGGCTGTTTAACAGTCTGATAGCCTTGAGATAGAAGCTGTTTTTCAGTCTCTCAGTCCCAGCTTTGATGCACCTGTACTGACCTCGCCTTCTGGATGATAGCGGGGTGAACAGGCAGTGGTTCGGTGGTTGATGTCCTTGATGATCTTTATGGCCTTCCTGTAACATCGGGTGGTGTAGGTGTCCTGGAGGGCAGGTAGTTTGCCCCCGGTGATGCGTTGTGCAGACCTCACTACCCTCTGGAGAGCCTTACGGTTGAGGGCGGAGCAGTTGCCGTACCAGGCGGTGATACAGCCCGCCAGGATGCTCTCGATTGTGCATCTGTAGAAGTTTGTGAGTGCTTTTGGTGACAAGCCGAATTTCTTCAGCCTCCTGAGGTTGAAGAGGCGCTGCTGCGCTTTCTTCACGACGCTGTCAGTGTGAGTGGACCAATTCAGTTTGTCTGTGATGTGTATGCCGAGGAACTTAAAACTTGCTACCCTCTCCACTACTGTTCCATCGATGTGGATAGGGGGTGTTCCCTCTGCTGTTTCCTGAAGTCCACAATCATCTCCTTAGTTTTGTTGACGTTGAGTGTGAGGTTATTTTCCTGACACCACACTCCGAGGGCCCTCACCTCCTCCCTGTAGGCCGTCTCGTCGTTGTTGGTAATCAAGCCTACCACTGTTGTGTCGTCCGCAAACTTGATGATTGAGTTGGAGGCGTGCGTGGCCACGCAGTCGTGGGTGAACAGGGAGTACAGGAGAGGGCTCAGAACGCACCCTTGTGGGGCCCCGTGTTGAGGATCAGCGGGAGGAGATGTTGTTGCCTACCCTCACCACCTGGGGGCGGCCCGTCAGGAAGTCCAGTACCCAGTTGCACAGGGCGGGGTCGAGACCCAGGGTCTCGAGCTTGATGACGAGCTTGGAGGGTACTATGGTGTTGAATGCCGAGCTGTAGTCGATGAACAGCATTCTCACATAGGTATTCCTCTTGTCCAGGTGGGTTAGGCAGTGTGCAGTGTGGTTGAGATTGCATCGTCTGTGGACCTATTTGGGCGGTAAGCAAATTGGAGTGGGTCTAGGGTGTCAGGTAGGGTGGAGGTGATATGGTCCTTGACTAGTCTCTCAAAGCACTTCATGATGACGGAAGTGAGTGCTACGGGCGGTAGTCGTTTAGCTCAGTTACCTTAGCTTTCTTGGGAACAGGAACAATGGTGGCCCTCTTGAAGCATGTGGGAACAGCAGACTGGTATAGGGATTGATTGAATATGTCCGTAAACACACCGGCCAGCTGGTCTGCGCATGCTCTGAGGGCGCGGCTGGGGATGCCGTCTGGGCCTGCAGCCTTGCGAGGGTTAACACGTTTAAATGTCTTACTCACCTCGGCTGCAGTGAAGGAGAGACCGCATGTTTTCGTTGCAGGCCGTGTCAGTGGCACTGTATTGTCCTCAAAGCGGGCAAAAGTTATTTAGTCTGCCTGGGAGCAAGACATCCTGGTCCGTGACTGGGCTGGGTTTCTTCTTGTAGTCCGTGATTGACTGTAGACCCTGCCACATGCCTCTTGTGTCTGAGCCATTGAATTGAGATTCCACTTTGTCTCTGTACTGACGCTTAGCTTGTTTAATAGCCTTGCGGAGGGAATAGCTGCATTGTTTATATTCGACATGTTACCAGACACCTTGCCCTGATTAAAAGCAGTGGTTCGCGCTTTCAGTTTCACGCGAATGCTGCCATCAATCCACGGTTTCTGGTTTGGGAATGTTTTTATCGTTGCTATGGGAACGACATCTTCGACGCACGTTCTAATGAACTCGCACACCGAATCAGCGTATTCGTCAATATTTTCATCTGACGCAATACGAAACATGTCCCAGTCCACGTGATGGAAGCAGTCTTGAGTGTGGAGTCAGCTTGGTCTGACCAGCGTTGGACAGACCTCAGCGTGGGAGCCTCTTGTTTAAGTTTCTGCCTGTAGGCAGGGATCAACAAAATGGAGTCGTGGTCAGCTTTTCCGAAAGGGGGCGGGGCAGGGCCTTATATGCGTCATGGGAAGTTAGAGTAACAATGATCCAAGGTTTTACCACCCCTGGTTGCGCAATCGATATGCTGATAAAATTTAGGAGTCTTGTTTTCAGATTAGCTTTGTTAAAATCCCCAGCTACAATGAATGCAGATAAATGGTTTCCAGTTTGCAAAGAGTTAAATAAAGTTCGTTCAGAGCCATCGATGTGTCTGCTTGGGGGATATATACGGCTGTGATTATAATCGAAGAGAATTCTCTTGGAAGATAATGCGGTCTACATTTGATTGTGAGGAATTCTAAATCAGGTGAACAGAAGGATTTGAGTTCCTGTATGTTTCCTTCATCACACCATGTCTTGTTAGTCATGAGGCATACGCCCCCTCTCTTCTTACCAGAAAGATGTTTGTTTCTGTCGGCGCGATGCGTGGAGAAACCCGTTGGCTGCACCGCATCGTTGGGTCGCTGCATGCGATCCATTCCGTTGTCCTGTTTGTAGGGCAGAACACAGGATCCGCGTCGCGGAAAACATATTCTTGGTCGTACTGATGGTGAGTTGACGCTGATCTTATATTCAGTAGTTCTTCTCGACTGTATGTAATGAAACCTAAGATGACCTGGGGTACTAATGTAAGAAATAACACGTAAAAAAACAAAAAACTGCATAGTTTCCTAGGAACGCGAAGCGAGGCGGCCATCTCTGTCGGCGCCGGAAAAACGGAAAAACCAACTGCCTCTATTTCTTTTGTTGTGATACCTTGTTTATTTTTTATTTTTTTATAAGGGAAGAAAAAAAAAAGGTATCAGGATGGGGAATAAGGAAGGGGAGTTTTTGGGTGGGGAGCGTTGCTGCACAGCTATTTTCAGGTCTCTCCAGAGATGTTCAAGCTCGGGCTCTGGCTAGGCCACTAAAGGACATTCCAAGACTTGTCCCGAAGCCAATCCTTCGTTGTCTTGTTAGAATGTGAACCTTCGCCCCAGTCTGAGGTCCTGAGTGCTCTGGAGAAGGTTTTCATCAAGGATCCCTCTGTACTTTGCTCCGTTCAACTTTTCCTAAAGTTGAACGGTCTCCCAGTCCCTGCCGCTGAAAAACATCCTCACAGCATGATGCTGCCACCACCATGCTTCGCCGTAGGGATGGTGCCAGGTTTCCTCCAGATGTGACACTTGGCATTTAGGCCAAAGGGTTCAATCTTAATTTCATCAGACCAGAGAATCTTGTTTCTCATGGGTCTGTGAGTCTTTAGGTGCCGTCGGGCAAACTCCAAACAGGCTGTCATGTGCCTTTTACTGAGGAGTGGCTTCTGTCTGGCCACTCTACCATAAAGGCCTGATTGGTGGAGTGCTGAAGAGATGGTTGTCCATCCGGAAGGTTCTCCCATTTCCACAGAGGAACTATAGAGCTCTGTCAGAGTGACCATCGGGTTCTTGGTCACCTTCCTCACCAAGGCCCTTCTCCACCGATTGCTCAGTTTGCCTGGGCGGCCAGCCCAAGGAAGAGTCTTGGTGGTTCCAAACCTTCAATGTTTTGATACCCTTCCAAAGATCTGTGCCTCGATGCAATCCTGTCTCAGAGCTCTGTGGCCAACTCCCCTCGACCCAATGGCTTAGTTTTTGCCCTGACTTGGGCTGTCAACTGTGGGACCTTATATAGAGAGGTGTGTGCCTTTCCAAATCATGTCCAATCAATTGAATTTACCACAGGTGGACTCCAAGTTGTAGAAACATCTCAAGGATGATCAATGGAAACAGGATGCACCTGAACTCAATTTAGAGTCTCATAGCAAAGAGTCTGAATAGTTATGTAAATAAGGTTTTTCTGTTTTTTATTTTAATACATTTGCTAAAATGTCTAAAAACCTGTTTTTGCTTTGTCATTATGGGGTATTGTGTGGATTTTTTATTTGTACTATCCATTTTAGATTAAGGCTGTAACATAACAAAATATGGAAAAAGTCAAGGGGTCTGAATACTGTCAGAAAGCACTGTAGGTGTGTTGACTGTGATAATGGCACTGGATTATGAGCTGCTATGTCTGCTAAATGAAAAAAATGAAATAAGCCGTGTTATGGTGCATATAGCCATATGAACACAGTGACATATGCCTTAATGTGGTCATATTCGTGGCCTTTTGGAGGTGTGGTTTTCAGTTAGTTATTTTTTGCCACCCATCCCATGAAAGTTAATGTCATTCCAGTGCACTTCTTGCTATAAATTATGTCTGATGGTGTTTAGGTAAAAAATACAAAAAAAATCTCATTTGGAACACTGACAAGTAGAGAGCATTCAAAAAGAATTGCTCAGTCTGATCTGCCAGGTCCACCCGGTCCCTCCCATACCTACGTGGCTAGATTAGTCCAGCATCAATTCTGTTACTTTGACTAGTTTGTGTACAGTTAGTACAGCTCAGTTGACAGACTGCCACACTGCAGATTTCTGGTCCCATATCCACATAGTCTCAGAGGAGGAGTGCTGGTCTCGGATCAGTTTTTGCCTTTTAGAACGTAATGAATTAGATGGGGGACCTGATCCTAGATTTACTACTCTACTCTGAGACACTTTTTGAATACAGTTCCAGAGTCATTAACAGGATGTTTACCAGTCCTTGTGCTGTTATGATCTGTCCCATTCCTCACGCACCAAGTGCAAACAAGGACACATGTCTATCATCTACAGTGCCTTCGGAATGTATTCAGACCCCTTGACTTTTTCCACATTTTGTTACGTTACAGCCTTATTCTAAAATGTATGAAATAAATAAAAAATCCTCATCAATTCACAATAACCCATAATGACAAAGCAAAAACAGGTTTTTAGAAATGGTTGCAAATGTATAAATAATAAAAAACAGAAATACCTTATTCAGACCCTTTGCTATGAGACTGAGCTCAGGTGAATCCTGTTTCCATTGAGCTCAGGTGCATCCTGTTTCCATTGAGCTCAGGTGCATCCTGTTTCCATTGAGCTCAGGTGCATCCTGTTTCCATTGAGCTCAGGTGCATCCTGTTTCCATTGATCATCCTTGAGATGTTTCTGCATTTGGAGTCCACCTGTGGCAAATTCAATTGATTTGACATGATTTAGAAAGGCACACACCTGTCTATATAAGGTCCCACAGTTGACATTGCATGTCAGAGCAAAAAACAAGCAATAAGGTCAAAGGAATTGTCCATAGACCTCCAAGACAGGATTGTGTTGAGGCACAGATCTGGGGAAGGGTACTAAAAAATGTCTGCAGCATTGAAGGTCCCCAAGAACACAGTGGCCTCCATCATTCTTAAATGGAAGAAGTTTGGAACCACCATGAGTCTTCCTAGAGCTGGCCGCCCGGCCAAACTGAGCAATCGAGATAAGGGCCTTGGTGAGTGAGGTGATTAAGAGCCCGATGGTCCTTCTAACAGAGCTCTAGAGTTTCTCTGTGGAGATGGGTGAACCTTCCAGAAGGACAACCACTCCACCAATCAGGTCTTTACGATAGAATGGCCAGATGGAAGCCACTCCTCAGTAAAAAAGGCACATGACAGCCTGCTTGGAGTTTGCCAAAAGGCACCTAAAGACTGTCAGACCATGAGAACCAAGATTTCTGATCTGATAAAACCAAGATTGAACTTGTTGGCCTGAATGTCAAGCGTCACGTCTGGAGGAAACCTGGCACCATCCCTACGGTGAAGCATCGTGGTGGCAGCATCATGCTGTGGGGATGTTTTTCAGCGGCAGGGACTGGGAGAATAGTCATGATCGAGGAAAAATGAACGGAGCATAGTTCAGAGAGACCTCAGACTGGGGCGAAGGTTCACCTTCCAACAGGACAACGACCCTAAGCACACAGCCAAGACAACTCAGGAGTGGCTTCGGGACAAGTCTCTGAATGTCCTTGAGTGGCCCAGCCAGAGCCCGGACTTGAACCCGATCGAACACCTCTGGAGAGACCTGAAAATAGCTGTGCAGCAACGCTCCCCATCCAACCTAAAAGAGCTTGAGAGGATCTGCAGAGAATAATTTGAGAAACTCCCAAATACAGGTGTGCCAATATATGTTTGCCAGGTGTGCCGAGCTCAAGAAGACATGAGGCTGTAATCGTTGCCAAAGGTGCTTCAACAAAATACTGAGTGAAGGGTCTGAATACTTATGTAAATGTGATATTTCCATTTGTATTTTTAATAAATTAGTAAAAATATCTTAACCTGTTTTTGCTTTGTCATTATGGGGTATTGTGTGTAGATTGATGAGGGAAAACATTTATTTAATACATTTGTAACATAGCAAAATGTGGAAAAAGTCAAGGGGTATGAATACTTTAAGAAGGCACAGTATCTAACCATGACGTTTCTGTGTTACCTTCTCCCATACAATCAATATTTCCCATCAGAGATGTCATTCATACATCCAGAAAAATTACAGTGGATGGCCTCCATTTTCAGAATTTCAGTTTCTCGCCCAAGAAATAGTAATTATCTTAGGCAAGGATGGTAATGTCAGTGCAATACATGACAGAACAAGTAGGTAGAATAATTCAACTACAGATGTAGTATCTTATTTTGATCATCCTGTTGCATGAGAACTGTCCTGCAATGCAATACATTTTAAACGTGTGTATTTGAGGTTTTAAAAAAGGCTTCTGAAGTTTGTAATTTCCACTTTGACATTTTAGACTTGATTTTCTATTACTTATAATCCACATAATAATTCACATTTCCTGTGGCCGCAGGATTATTTTCCTGCTGTAGCAAACTGGCTCAAATTAAGATCCTACATCTTTAGGTGTTTATCACATACTAAGGTTACCAAAACAGATTCACCTTGGTATCATATACAGTGAAAGGTCATTTCAAAATCAGGTATTAACTGACAATGAAATCAACTTATTGTGTTTAGGTGTTTGGCAGCCATTATTCCTGCAATAAGCACAGCCACTATGCCTCAACTGTACAAAAAAGACGCATTTCTGTTTGATTAAATTTTGTATAATCAAGCGTGGGTTCAGGCAATCTGCATGTGTAATCTGCCTTGATTAATTCTCAATGTGCCGCGGCTGGTAATGAGAAGGTAAAAGAAGCAACTCTTGAACTTTATAAGCACCTCTGAAGTGCCACCCAATGTCAGGCCTTGTCAGAGGCAAGCTCCTTAATGAAAAGGTTGTCTGGTTGATGCATGAGACCACTGAAACTCATCTACTGAAATAACATGGAGGTTTGAATCCAGTTTGAATGGTCACTGGTCAAAAGTGTGGAATTATCGTTGTGATAGTCACGTTAACTGTTTGGGAAATATAAAAGGATGTATGTTTTCACTGACTGTCATACAGTACACATATTGGTAGGATAGCCTATACCTACAGTGTGAATTTTATAGGCTGTGTTTACACAGGCAGCCGTATTCTGATCTAAAAAACAAAACAAATTGGTCAGAATGGGGCTGCATGTGTAAACGCAGCCATATTGACTGAAATACTAAGAAAGATGATTTCAGCTGTAGTATATGTAAGTGACCATTTCATATGACTATGTCTAATCTAATCTAGTCACTGTTTCACTGTTATGAGATGTCATGGTGTAATATTTTGATCTTCAACTCAAACAACACATTATGATATATATTTGGTTTCATGTACTCTCTTTTTTCTCTGACCAAATTCTCTTGCCAAGAGAAATAAGCCGGGTTGAAGAAATACAACCTGCCACATTTTGAGAAACCTTAATTTAGAGGCGAGCCCAACTGGGAGTATATTCTCTTTTTATGCTTGACCCCTCAACCTCATTTTCCACTCCTGAAAGCTGATCCCTATCTCCATGAGCCTCATCCTCAATGCATTAGGCAGCTCATGGAAAAAGGAAAATGGAGGACAAAGGGAACACTTGTCTTCCTGTATCCTGAGCAGTCTCATGGTCACGGTACACAAGGTTCACTAAACCCAAAGTCAATCCTGATCACCCCTGTTTAATCCCACCCATTCCTGGCCAGTTCTTTATTTCAGCTCAGTAATGTCCAGTTATCCCCAATGATTCCCTGTCAATCCCAGTGAATTCCCTCCCATTCAGGCCAGGGGCACCTGGACTCTGGAGGAGTAAGTCACTGGAGAGCCAAGCAAATGGGAATCACACATGACGGAACCGCACACGCTATATATTTTCCGCGTGGGACGTGTGATTTGGTGTGAATGACTAAAAAGCCCCAGTACAGTCGTGACTGCCAGTTCCCCAGAGTACATTGGACAACAGCGAAATGACAGATTGGTCTTGGCATTCTCTGCAACCAGTCCCCCCCTCATTAAAATGCAAGCTCACAGTTCACATACTGAGATAGATGAGGGAGAGTGATGAATCACACTGTATACAATGGAATTGTCTGATAATGGGAGGACACAATACAAGCTAAGAAAGTGTAAGTTCGACCCAGTCAGAAATATGGATATTTCAGTTAATGGACAATAAATTGTTCTTCTTTTTCTAGTATTATATCACCTTTTTTATGAGCTGCTTATTGACTCCTGTGGCAGTGGACTTTCAGCACCACCATGATTATTCAATTCCGTAATTGCAGTACCGCATTACTAATCTACCTTTCATGTCTTTGTGATGAGTACATTAACCTCTGTGGAGTCCTGCCTCGCTGCACAATATGTTCCGCATCACAGCTTTAATCTGGTATTCTGGTGGGACAGTTGAGACAAATATCCGTGAATCATACTAAGCAACAGGCTGCAATCGCCATGGTGTACTTCTAACAGAATGGCATATAGCACTTCAATATATTCCAATGTAATAAAAAGATTCCTCGAGGCCCGACCTATTGACCTTGGATTAATGCTTAATGCGGGGAGAAATACTGTAGGCACGAAGGGAGCTTGATTTTATTTGATTTTATTAGGATCTCTTTTAGTCCCCATTTGGACTAATCTTCCAAGAGTCCTTAACATTAAAATACAATTTATAATACAAACACACTTTCACATATAACACACTATTACAAACATACATAATATACTAGCATAATGACCCAATAAATAGTCAATCTAAAAAAATATTGATTCTTCATCTACTATAGTCCCACAACATTTCTATATACTATATTTAAATTGTTTTTAAATAATGTTTAAACTTATATATTGAAAGGTTTCTAGTTTGCTCAGTTAATTTATTCCATTTCTTGATTGCTCTAAATTGAAATGTTCTTTTGCCCATTTATTTTTTCTGTCTGGATAACACATAGATGGTGGACAATCTATTCCTAGTATTTACTGAATGTCTGTCTCTTACCAACTGAATACCATTGTGAATAGAACTTGGCCGTTTTAAATTATGTATATTATAAAATAAGATAAGCATGTTTTTTTCAATTATCTTGTCGATTGATGACCAACCAAGAACACTGCGCATGACTGCAACAGAAGAACCACATCTCCGCCTTAAAACAATCCTTGCTGCTTTATTCTGTGCATTCTGCAGCCTCCTGACTTCACTAGATGATGCATTTCCCCAGACCACCGAACAATAGTTCACTTGACTCTCAACCAATGCCTGTGTTATTTGCTGAAGGATTTTCCCTGGTAAATATTTAGCTATCCTTCTGATTATGCATGCTGGAGCTTGATGCCACCGATGATGTTAATACAACATTTTCAATACATTCTCTGGTTAGCTGGGGAGAACACTGACGACCCTGATGACAATGACAGTGATAGAATATAGATGTAACTCTATGGATGATGACGGTGATGATGTCATTGATGATGACATTGATGACGACACTAATGGTGACATCGGTGATGATGTCCATAGAGATACAGTATATATATCATACCTTTGTTCTATGTTTAATTCTGTGATGATGTTCAGGCTCTTACCAGCTTGCCTTGGCAGCGTTGAGATCCCACTCCTTTCTCACACTTGTGGTGGATGCTCATCTTGCAGGCTTTGCAGCGGAGGCCATGTTTGGCCGTGTTGCCTGCCAGCATCACCACATGCTTGGAGGTGGTACCTGTCAAAAAAGCACAACATGAAGTCCATTTCATCTTTAAAGTGCCGTCAAAGTTTTGTGATGTATTCAAAAATTATTTGGCTGAATTATCTACAATTTCCATGACACAATTCATTCGGCAATTCCCATGACAGAATACGATTCCCAAAACACAATTCATTCAACATTTTCCACGACAGAAAAAAGAGGATACAATCACAACTACCATGTCATGTCATAACTGCTTTAATCAGACTACAGGAGAAGGAATAGAGGACAGGTGAGTTAACTCAGTTTTGTTGTAATCACGGTCGTTGCAGTTAAAAGTACTACTCAGACATTGCCCATTTGCAGTGCTGTCAATCTCTGACACAGCAGTGTTCACCTTGAGAGTGCAGTGGACCATACATTTGCCTAGACATGACCGTCTGGTTAAGGTAATCAAATCCAATGTTAAATTAAAAACTGAACAAATATGATCTCCCTCAACCCCAAACCATGTCCCCAAACTTCCTCTCTTAAAGTTTCATTAAATTGGAACCAACTTAATCCAATACTCTTCTCCTCAGTGTCTAGATGCGCTTCTGTTCACCTTCAATATCTTTTCCGTTTCTGGATACAAATGAAGTTTGATGCGAAAAATCCCCATGCGGAATGATGCCTCCTGTCTATGTGTCTACAACACTAGTGGTTTCATTGATGTATGAGTCACAGACATTGGAATAATTAAAGACTAATTAGGCTTAATTGCATTCAGAAGTTATGAAACAGACAATGTGACTGTCTGTAAGCAAGAGAGAGAGACAGCAGTAGAGAGAGAGAGAGAGAGAGAGAGATGGAGGGGGGGAAGACAGAGAGCAGAATAGATAGAGGGAGAGGGAGGGGAAGAGAGAGAGCAGAAGAGATAGAGGGGGAGAGAGGGGAAGAGAGAGAGCAGAAGAGATAGAGAGAGGGGAAGAGAGAGAGCAGAAGAGATAGAGGGAGGGGAAGAGAGAGAGCAGAAGAGATAGAGGGAGAGAGAGGGGAAGAGAGAGAGCAGAAGAGATAGAGGGAGAGAGAGGGGAAGAGAGAGAGCAGAAGAGATAGAGGGAGGGGAAGACAGAGAGCAGAAGAGATAGAGGGAGGGGAAGAGAGAGAGCAGAAGAGATAGAAGAAGAGTGAGAAAGAGCAGAAGCGAGTGGGAGAGCAGAAGAGGGAGAGCAAAATATAGAGATGGGGAAGAGAGAGAGAGAGAGAGAGAGAGAGAGAGAGAGAGAGCACAAGAGAAAAGGAGAGATAGGAGAAGAGAGTAAGAAACAGAGAGAGAAAAAGAGAGAAAAAAGAGAGAAAGAGCAGTGGAGATGCTATAGATGGGAGGAAAGTATCATAGAAACCTACCAAAAAACAATTAGCCAAGAAATTCAAACTGTTTCTACAATAATTTTCTTCCTGCTGCTTTTGCAACAGCTAATGGGGATCCTAACAAAATACCAAATACCAAAATAAATAAAAATGTCATTAGACAACCAATTCTTTTTTACAATAATGATAAATGGTTTTATGAAGAAAGCAAAAACTTTAAAAAGGAATTGAGGAACCTATCCAACCAAAAACACAAAGACCCAGAAAAGCTGAGCCTACGCCCTCACTATGGCGAAACAATTAAACAGTACAGAAATACACTAAGAAAAAAATGATGAATAGCACATCATAAATCAGCCCAATGCAATTGAAGAATCCATAGAATCTAACGACTTCTATGAAAATTGGAACACATTAAACAAACAACAACATAAAGAGCTATCTATCCAAAATGGAGATGTGTGGATAAAGGCCCAAACAACAACATAAAGAGCTATCTATCCAAAATGGAGATGTGTGGATAAACCCCATGTCCTATCTTGTAGGCCCTATAACAAACAACAACATAAAGAGCTATCTATCCAAAATGGAGATGTGTGGATAAACCCCATGTCCTATCTTGTAGGCCCTATAACAAACAACAACATAAAGAGCTATCTATCCAAAATGGAGATGTGTGGATAAACCCCATGTCCTATCTTGTAGGCCCTATAACAAACAACAACATAAAGAGCTATCTATCCAAAATGGAGATGTGTGGATAAACCCCATGTCCTATCTTGTAGGCCCTATAACAAAGAACAAACAGACAAAACATATACATTAACAAATACAAATCTTAGAATAAACTATTAAAGACTACCAGAACCCACTGGATTTTCCAATTACCTTGAATGAACTATAGGACAAAATACAAAACCTTCAACCCAAAAAGGCCTGTGGGGTTGATAGTATCCTAAATGAAATTATAAAATATAGAGACCACGAATTCCAATTGGCTATACTTAAACTCTTTAACATCATCCTCAGCTCTGGTATCTTCCCCAATTCTGATAACCCCAATCCACAAAAGTGGAGACAAATTCGACCCCAATAACTACCATGAGATATGCAACCTTGGGAAAATCCTCTGCATTATCATTATTAACAGGAGACTCCTACATTTCCTCTGTAAAAACAATGATCTGAGCAAATGTCAAATTGGCTTTATACAAAATGACCGTACTACAGATCCCAAACTTGCCCTGCACACCTTTATTGACCAACAAACAAACCAAAGCATAAGTTTTTTTTTTTCAAAAAAGCTTTTGACTCAATTTGGCAGGTCTGCTATATTTTGAGGGTCTGCTATATTTTCCACCATAATTTGCAAATAAATTCATTAAAAATCCTACAATGTGATTTTCTGGATTTTTCTTTCTCATTTTGTCTGTCATAGTCGAAGTGTACCTATGATGAAAATTACAGGCCTCTCTCATCTTTTTAAGTGGGAGAACTTGCACAATTGGTGGCTGACTAAATACTTTTTTGCCCCACTGTATATGTCTATGTCCTGGGAAATGTTCTTGTTACTTACAACTTCATGCTAATCACATTAGCCAACGTTAGCTCAACCGTCCCATGGACGGGACACCGATCCCAAAGAAGTTTAATCAAATAGCCATTCAATTCTACAAACACATAAAAATATGTGATTCTTAAACCATAACAAAGCCCTCACCTACAGAGAGATGAACCCTCTGCCAGCTGGTACGGGGACTCTGCTCACAAACAAAAAGAAACCCCACAGAGCCCCAGGACAGCAACACAATTAGACCCAACCAAATCATGAATACCCAACATTAAGGAGAGCTTTGACTATGTACAGACTCAGATGGTATTGCCTTGCATCGGCAGACCTGTCTCTCAAGAGTAAACAGGCTGTGTTCCCACTGCCCACACAATGAGGTGGAAACCAAGCTGCACTACCTAACCTCCTGAAAACTGTATGACCAGAGACAGATACTGTATTTCCCACAGATTACACAGACCCACAAAGAATTTGAAAACAAATCCAATCTTGATAAACTCCCATATCTATTAGGTGAAATACTACAGTGTTCCATCACTGTAGCAAGATTTGTGACGTGTTGCCACAACAAAAAGGGCAACCAGTGGAGCACAAACACCATTGAAAATACAACCTATATTTATCTGTTTATTTAATTTCCATTTCATACTTCAACTATTGTCACATTGTTATAGAGAGAAGAGAGATATAGCGGAAGAGAGAGAGAAAGAGAGATAGTGTGAGCAGAAGAGAGAGAGAGAAAAGGAGATAGAGAGAGAGAGAGAGAGAGAGAGAGAGAGAGCATTGTTTGGGGCAAGGAAACCTGGTGATGATAGCAGATGCTCGGCACTATCTTTCTGATTGACTGCCAAATTTTAATGGATGGTATTTTGGGGGGGGGTCTAGGAATCAGCAGCACACTTTGGCTTTCTGTAAATAAAGTGAGTTTTTTTCCAAAGACATATGCCATGAGGATCGTATCACTTGGCTCTCAACCTGTGACCCTTGGTTTCAGCCTCACTAAGGCAAATTAACATTTTACTGCAGTGGGCTAAATCAGGGCCACACAGAGTGTTCCTTGGTAGTCTTGAAACAAATCTACTTTGAAATAAAAGTATACACCTGACACACATGGTTATGGTCTTCTGTACCATTTCAGATATAGAGTTGAAATGTATTCAATGTTGAGTTTGCATCTCAATGTTACACTTCATATACAGTACGAGTCAAAAGTTTGTACACCCCTATACTCCTTCAAGGATTTCTCTTTATTTTTACTATTTTCTACATTGTAGAATAATAGTGAAGACATCAAAACTATGAAATAACACATATGGAATCATGTAGAACCCCAAAAAGTGTTAAACAAATATATTTTATATTTGAGATTCGTCAAAGTAGCCATCCTTTGCCTTGATGACAGCCTTGCACACTCTTGGCATTCTCTCAACCAGCTTCATGTGGTAGTCACCTGGAATGCATTTCAATTAACAGGTGTTAACAAGTTAATTTGTGGAATTTCTTTCCTTCTTAATGTGTTTGAGCCAATCAGTTGTGTTGTGACAAGGTAGGCGTGGTATACAGAAGATAGCCATATTTAGTAAAATACCAAGTCCATATTAGGGCAAGAACAGCTCAAATAAGCAGAGAAACGACAGTCCATCATTACTTTAAGACATAAAGGTGTCACACCCTGATCTGTTTCACCTGTCTTTGTGCTTTTCTCCACCCCCTTCCAGGTGTCGCCCATCTTCCCCATTATCCCCAGTGAATTTATACCTGTGTTCTCTGTTTGCCTGTTGCCAGTTTGTTTTGTTCGTCAAGCCTACCAGCACTTTTCCCCTTGCTCCTGTCTGTTTCTAGTTCCTGTTTTCTAGTTTTCCCGGTTTTGACCATTCTGCCAGCCCGGACCCTGAGCCTGCATGCCGATCTGTATCCTGTCACACCACACTGGATTATTGACCTCTGCCTGCACTGACCCTGAGAATGCCTGCCATTCTGTACCTTTTGTACTCTGATCTGGATTTCTGACCTCTGCCTACCCTTGACGTGTTGTTTTGCCTGCCCCCTGTTCTAATAATAAACTGTTGTTACTTCGACACTGTCTGCATCTGGAATTTTCCTAAAACATGATAGAAGGTCAGTCAATATGGAACATTTCAAGAACTTTGACAGTTTCTTCAAGTGCAGTCGCAAAAACCATCAAGCGCTATGATGAAACTGGCTCTCATGAGGACCGCCACAGGAAAGGAAGACCCAGAGTTACCTCTGATGCAGAGGATAAGTTTAATAAAATTAACTGCACCTCAGATTGCAGCCCAAATAAATGCTTCACAGAGTTCAAGTAACAGACACATCTCAACATCAACTGTTCAGAGGAGACTGTGTGAATCAGGTCTTCATGATTGAATTGTGCAAAGAAATCACTACTAAAAGACACCAATAATAAGAAGGGACTTGCTTGGGCCAAGAAACACGAGTAATGGACATTAGAGTGGTGGAAATCTGTCCTTTGGTTCCAACCGCCATGTCTTTGTGAGACGCAGAGTAGGTAAACAGATGATCTCTGCGTGTGCGGTTCCCACCGTGAAGCATGGAGGAGGAAGTGTGGTGGTGTGGGGGTGATTTGCTGGTGACACTGTCTGTGATTTATTTAGAATTCAAGGCACACTTTATTTATTTGTATTTTTTTTGTTACCCCATTTTTCTCCCCAATTTTCGTGTCCTCTGAAACACAACCCACCAAGCCACACTACTTCTTGACTTTTTGCTTGCTTCACCCGGAACCCAGCCGCACCAATGTGTTGGAGGAACACCGTCCACCTGTCGACCATGTCAACGTGCATGCGCCCAGCCCGCCACAGGAGTCGCTAGAGCATGACTGGAAAAGGACATCTCGGCAGGCCAAACCCTCCCAAAATCCGGACGACAATGGGCCAATTGTGCACTGCCCCATGAATCTCCTGGTCGCGGCCAGCTGCGACACGGTCCAGTATCGAACCAGGATCTGTAGTGACGCAGCTAGCATTGCGATGCAGTGCCTTAGACCGCTGTGCCACTCGGGAGGACCATTTCAAGGCACACTTTAACCAGCATGGCTACCACAACATTCTGCAGCAATACGCCTTCCCATCTGGTTTGAGCTTAGTGGGACTATCATTTGTTTTTCAACAGGACAAGGACCCAAAACACACCTCCAGGCTGTGTAAGGGCTATTTGACCAAGAAGGAGAGTGATGGAGTGCTGCATCAGATGACCTGGCCTCAACAATCACCCGACCTCAAACCAAATGAGATGGTTTGGGATGAGTTGGACTGCAGAGTGAAGGAAAAGCATTCAAAAAGTGCTCAGTATATGTGGGAACTCCTTCAAGGCTGTTGGAAAAGCATTCCTCATGAAGCTGGTTGAGAGAATGCCAAGAGTGTGCAAAGCTGTCATCAAAGCAAAAGGTGGCTACTTTGAAGAATCTAAAATCTAAAATATATTTTTATTTGTTTAACACTTTTTTGGTTGAATCCATGTGTGTTATTTCATAGTTTTGATGTCTTCACTATTTTTCTACAATGTAGAAAATAATACAATTAAATAAAACCCCAGTAGGTGTGTCCAAACATTTGACTGGTACTATACATCACAGTAGACTGAAATTTAACAAAACCATTTGACATAGAAAAATAAAAAACATTTATTCATTATGAAATTCGAACAAAATATTAATAACATTACACCTATGAGGCAACAAGAGGGACATTTGGTCATTTAACTGCAGGAAAGGCATACACATACACACTTTATCTTCAGATTTAATATAGAAGCTTAGTACTTTTTAATCAAATATAGATTCAATCCTGGCCACATACCACGCTAGTGGCATGTAGAGTGTGGCTGGCCTGAAAAACTGTAGTAAACTGATTAAACTAAATGTCCTTAATACTGGATTGTAATTTCACACGGTTTACACCCAAGTACATCTGTGTCTAGTCCACTTTTGTCTCAACCCATTTCCCTCTCTTTTCTGCCCTTGTTTTGATTGGCTTTGTACAGTAGACTTTACAGTAGCATGTTCCTCAGAAACATCACTGATATTTCATTCCATAGACAATGTTTCTTACATAATAATGTTAAAATGCTACATATGAGTGCCTATTCGACTGTCAGCAATATGCCACGGTGAAGCCCCACTGCCATTTGTCATTTGTCTAGCAAAACGTTTGCTTCCAGGACTTCATTGATTAATCAATGAGCACGTGCCCATGCAGCCCAGAACCTATACGCGTGTGGATATGTGAAACACAATCGATCGATTCCTTCACATCGCACAGAGGCAGAGTAAGGCCTGTTTTGTTTGACTTCTATCAGTAACTATGTTGACCTACTGCACAGCCATCATTCAATATTAACAGTGGAATCTGGATTAGCAGTGAGATGTGTTACATGCCCAAATTATAGCAGTAAAACCTGATCCATAGGATGAGAGCTGACATGAGATATGTGGCACTGAACAAGCTGAACACACCACTCTTCCCCTCATCCCCACATACTACAGTACGTACTATAGAATTCTGTAGTAAACTGTAGTATACTGTAGAATACTATACTACACACTGTCCATCATTCATGTATAGTACTATACTATATACTATACTACACAACATCCCTCGTTCATGTGTAGTACTTAGTATAGCATTTTTTAATATACGGTAGAATACTGTCATGACTGTCCTGATCAGGTCACGGTTACAGGAGACCACAACCCTACAGATTATCTCTCAACCCCAACAGAGGAGGAGAGATCTAGGGGTCTGAAGATGTGGGGGGTTTATGACCCATCACGCCCCTGGTAAATCTCAGGCCACAGACAAATTCCTTTGTCCTGTTACTATGGAGAACCAGCCTCAGAACATTAAACATGAAATAAAGGGACTTTGGAACAATGGTTTCCATCAGCCACAATGGTGATATATATGAAAATATATGTCATTTTTGTTTTGTTATTAAAGGTTAATAGATGACGTTATTACGAAAACATTGTAACCTGAAGAGTTTTTCTAGTATATGTTTGATGTTTATACATTGTACGTTGTATGGAAAATATCCAAATCAAAGAGAATGTTTTGGGGAAGATGAAATGTGAAGTTAGTTGTCTAAAATTGGATTTGAGTAAAATCTAGACCTTGCCCTCTTAACTTGGTACGCAAAGAGAATTGCCCTAAAGGCGGTTACGCCCACTTCTGACCCATAAAACCCAAATGTATATTTCTCTCGTGTACTTTCTTTTTTCTCTCTCTCTTTGAAATCCCCATTTTGGGTAACACGCGCCATAGTGTGTTGGCCCGTTATACTAAGTTCTAATCAATAGCCTATAATGTGTTTTGTCTATGTGTACCTTTTAACATAATTTTAGCTTTTTAGTAAATAAATATTCAACTAAGATTGGTGTGGTACGAACTCATTGGTGAGACCCGTGTCCGTGCAGATTCACGGACTATACGACGTTCAGAACGAGATTGTAGAGGTAACTGGTTAATTAGCGGCTGTTGTAAAATCGATATTATGATATTCTTCGAGTTAATTTGGGAAATAGAAACTCAATAAAAACTAGTTTTCCCATGGTGCCCCAAGTTAATTAGTTAATAATTGCTTGATTCAGTTAATCACGCAATTAGAAACTATAATCATTCGATGAGAAACAGTCATCACATTAACTAATACAACGTCACGACAATACTATAGTGAATATTACATTATTATCCACACAAAAAGTAGTAAATACTACAGAAATGTCTGCAAACACTGCAGTCCGCAAAAACACTACAGTATTTAATTTGCATACACCCTGTCCATTCCCCTCCCCCATATGCACATTTGTGCCACCCTTAAGAGAGAAACCTACATGCAAAGTATAGACCATATATTGTGTTCCTTATGATTATAGAAAAGAGAAGATCTGATCCCTCCATTCAGAACCCAGTCCTACCTACAGTTGAAGTAGAATGTTTACATACACCTTAGCCAAATACATTTAAACTCTGTTTTTCACAATCCCTGACATTTAATCCTTGTAAAAAATTCCCTGTTTAGGTCAGTTAGGATCACCACTTTATTTTAAGAATGTGAAATGTCAGAATAACAGAAGAGAGAATGATTTATTTCAGCTTTTATTTCTTTCATCACATTCCCAGTGGGTCAGAAGTTTACATACACTTAATTAGTATTTGGTAGAATTGCCTTTAAATTGTTTAACTTGGGTCAAACGTTTCGGGTAGCCTTCCACAAGCTTCACACAATAAGTTGGGTAAATTTTGGCCCATTCCTCCTAACAGCACTGGTGTAACAGAGTCAGACCTCCTTGCTCGCACAAGCTTTTTCAGTTCTGTCCACAAATTGTATATGGGATTGAGGTCAGGGATTTGTGATGGCCACTCCAATACCTTGACTTTGCTGTCCTTAAGCCATTTTGCCACAATTTTGCCACAATTTTGGAAGTATGCTTGGGGTCATTGTCCATTTGGAAGACCCATTTGCAACCAAGCATTAACTTCCTAACTGATGTCTTGAGATGTTGCTTCAATATATCCACATAATTTCCCCCCTCATGATGCCATCTATTTTGTGAAGTGCACCAGTCCCTCCTGCAGCAAAGCACCCCCACAACATGATGCTGCCACCCCCATGCTTCACGGTTGGGATGGTGTTTTTGCTCCAAACATAACGATGGTCATTATGGCCAAATAGTTCTATTTTTGTATCATCAGACCAGAGGACATTTCCCCAAAAAGTACGATCTTTGTCCCCATGTGCAGTTGCAAACCATAATCTGGCTTTTTTTATTGCAGTTATGGAGCAGTGGCTTCTTCCTTGCTTCGTGGCCTTTCAGGTTATGTCGATATAGAACTCGTTTCACTGTGGATATAGATACTTTTGTACCTGTTTCCTCCAGCATCTTCACAAGGTCCTTTGCTGTTGTTCTGGGATTGATTTGCACTTTTCGCACCAAAGTACATTCATCTCTAGGAGACAGAACGTGTCTCCTTCCTGAGCGGTATGACGGCTGCATGGTCCGATGGTGTTTATACTTGCATACTATTGTTTGTACAGATGAACGTGGTACCTTCAGGCGTTTGGAAATTGCTCCCAAGGATGAACCAGACTTGTGGAGGTCTACAATAAAAATGTTGAGGTCTTGGCTGATTTCTTTTGATTTTCCCATGATGTCAAGCAAAGAGGCACTGAGTTTGAAGGTAGGCCTTGAAATACATCCACAGGTACACCTCCAATTGACTCAAATGATGTCAATCAGAAGCTTCTAAAGCCATGACATAATTTTCTGGAATTTTC